>NW_012122376.1:1917129-1921382 GCF_000951035.1 Colobus angolensis palliatus | reverse complement strand
TGCCTGTCAATTATTCAGGCCCTGGTGTGGCACTGCAGCCCACATTTCACTTCCAAAGTGTTTGGAAATCAATAACTAATTTATATAGAGTTCTCATAGAAACAGGTACTATTTTCCATCTCATTAAAATGCAACTTGAAATGAAGCCATGCCTGCCACTGGGATTCGACTCTGGTTGGCCTCTCTCATCCGTGGGACAGAGTGTCCAATGGGAGAGGATGAAGAGGGTCTCCAGGCCACAATCACAGGTGGGAAATGAAAGGCAATTGGGCAGAAAGTCCTACATGCTTGGCCCAATAGCAAAGCCCCTGAGGTCACAGCTGAGGGACCAGTCTGAGTCCAGCATGGTAGCTCTCACTTGGGAATTTTTCAGTGTGCCTCGGTGTGAATTCATTTCAGGAATTAGAGTAACCAGTGATAATTGTGTGTGGGGGTATGTGTGTGTAGAAAGGATTTTTCAAGATCCTACTGGAGGTCCTCTGATAGCCAGAAACACCCAATGCTATGTGGTTCTTACTGTTCATGTGCCCCCTAATGCACCTGCTGGATTGGATGCCCAAGGAAACCAGCATATATTTATACACTTCCTGCAATGTTTCATTTTTAAAGAAAAATCTTTAAGGTTTTAATAGGTTTTATTTAACAGCATATAAAACATTGGTGTCATGGGTGCAAGATCTCTCTTTAAATTGCTTATTCAAACATCAATCATTTGAGTTCACAAAGATAGGATAAAAAATTTATTAATATACCATCTAGTTAGAAAAGCACTGGACTGCATCTACCCCAAAACTCCCAGTGCACATTTTCTTTGATTTATTGATATTTCTGAAACCTAGCAACTAACTTGCTTTGACAAGGGGCCAGGTAGTGTTCTCCACCTGGTCCCAGCATCTCTCTCGCTAGGTCTCACCCGGCCAGTAACTCAGATCCATTGTCACCTCCTCCCATGCTCCATATGGAACCAGGGGCTTTGTTCTCTGAACTTCTTTGTTCTCCATCTTCATCTTTAACCCTCTGACTCTCCTGAGGGGTGCTGTGTGGACCCTCCACCACATCACCCCTTCTGCTAACATTACACAGTGGGGCAAGGGGTCTTATCTCCAGGGGCCATCCTACTGCTAGTTTCTGGGAAGAGGACAGGAAGGAAAAAATCAATGTTCAGAAAAGAGATGGTGAGACCATCCAGTTGAAGTATACATTGAAGGAGGGAGATGCTGTGAGGTCTTCCTGGAAAGGCAACATGGAGTCACTCTTGAGAGTCCTTGAATGCAACATCAAGGCATCTGTACTTCATTCTGCAGGTAACAGGGAGCCACTGATGGTTTCCCACCAGAACAGTGAGGTGATCAGAGCTTTAGTCTCAGAAGATCTTGCAATAAAGATTGGAACTGGAAGAAACCACCCCTTCCCTCCAGTTGGAAATCAAGTCACCTTATTTTAGATCCTCCTCGTTTCTTCTACTCTTTCTGTTTACAGAGACTTCTTTCTCCCCTGTGGCATGGCTTCTCTCTCCTAAAGGGTCTCACCATTCTGCTGGCCTGCCAGCTCCTTGCAGGCAGGGTTTGGCGCTGAACATACTTCCCCCACAAGCACCTAGGGCAGCCGCTGGGGCCACTGGTGCTGCCTGTCTCTCTACCTTATTTCATAAAGGATTCAGGCTACACTGTTCGTGGTCAAGAAATTAGATGAATGCACAGACAAAGAACAAATGAAGGAACAAATGAAGTCTTGAGGGAACAGCAGCACTAACTGTCCCGGAGGCCTCTGTCTCTCTGGCAGCCCACAGGGGCCACAGCTGGACATGCCCTGGAACCTCTGGGTGAGAGAGAGAGGGGATTGTAGGCCCAAAGAGGAGGAGGTTCCTGGACTGTTGGAACTGAGGGGCCCCTTTTAAAACAGAATGTGACGGCCGAGCGTGGGGGCTCACGCCTGTAATCCCAGCACTTTGGGAGGCCAAGGCGGGTGGATCACCCGAGGCCAGGAATTCGAGACCAGCCTGGCCAACATGGTGAAACCCCATCTCTGTTAAAAATACAAAAAAGTAGCAGGCATGGTGGCAGGCACCTGTAATCCCAGCTACTCAGTGGGCTGAGGCAGGAGAATCGCTTGAACCCAGGAGGCGAAGGTTGCAGTGAGCCAAGACCATGCCACTGCACTCTAGTCTGGGTAATAAGAGCTAGACTCCATCTCAAAAAACAAAACAAAAGAAAAGAAAGAAAGAAAATAAATAAATAAAACAGAATGTTCCCACTTGTCACTAGGCACCAAGTGAGTCTGTCCCACCCACCCTGGTGGCCTGTATTCTCACTGTGTCCCTCGACACCGTGGTCATCCTCCCCACCTCTTCCCTTAAGAGCAGCTTATGCAAAGAACATTACAGCAGAAGGGTGGCACCCCAGTCAGGTCAAATCTCCCTGGATCACACCTCCCAGGACCACATTCCCTTAGAAAAACAGCAGCAGTTTTTGCTTAATCTCAGCCAAAGTCCATGGAGGTCCACTGAGTGCATTCTTTTCCAGCTAAGCCTTTGAACACCAGTCTATCGCACATCCAATACCAAGGCAGTGTTTATTCTGCTCCTTCAAACATCAGTCTATCCCACATCCAATACCAACACAGTGTTTTTTCTGCTCTTTTGAACGCCAGTCTATCCCACGTCCAATACCAACATAGTATTTTTTCGGCTTTTTTGAACACCAGTCTATCCCACATCCAATACTGACATAGTGTTTTTGCTGCTCCTTCAAACACCAGTCTATCCCACACCCAATACCGAGGACAATGTTTTTTCTGCTCATGGTACTTATTCCAGGTAAACTGGACCCTTTGGGTGAAAGAGCATTTTTAGAAATTCCACCTCCATACAAATATTACTGAAGAAACTGGACTGAGAAGAAATACGATGTGTATTAGAAAGATAAGTAAGTAATGCATCTCCAAGTTAAGTCTATTTTTATAAATAGCCTGTACCCAAGGCTCTTTATTTATGATACTGAAAAGCACACTGTTTGGAGAGCTGTAAAAACTTTAACTATAGCGTAAAGGATGGTAATATGTAGCATGATTTGCCTGCCATTACGTTATTTGTACTGTATAAATGCAAAATTTTAGAATCAGATGTTTTATGGGGAATCATTATAATTCTGAAAATGTGACTGAACTTTCCCCAAATATGTCAAAAATGGAATCACCGAGTGTACATAATTGAAAACAAAATTTATGACGCAGTAGATGTCTACAAATATCAACAGAAATTTAAAAGAACTGTGTCAAAATTTGTATTTAGTATATTATGCTCAGAAAGCAGCTCTGCTGTATATGTCTATTGTTCACGTGCTGGGTGGTACTGAGCCCATTTGCAGATGAATAAAATTGGTTGACAGGAAGGTCTATAGGGTTGGAGATGGACGGGGTCACCATGTACAGTCATGCAGGTTGTGCACTGAACAACTACAGGAGGCCCCTTTTTCATTGAGAATGATGTGGAAGGCACCTGCTGGAGCTGCGGAGTGAACAACCCACACAACTGTCAGGAGTGAGTTGTCACCTTGAGAGAGAAGTAGTCTGCCTGTGTCCCCCCAGAGAACACAGCCAAGAATGAAAACAAATTCCAAATCTTAGAAAGAATTGCCTACCCATCAGAAGCGTCTTCAGTTCATTCATTCTTTCTTTCACTTATTTCACTCACAAGTTGTGAATTTCCCCCACAGAACTCTCGCAGGGGCTGCCAGGAGATTCCTGCATCCAATGAGTGAACACGGCTCCTCCGTCTGCTGCCACTCCGGGGTCTGGGATGTCGCCAGCAAGCCAGAAAGTGTTTCTTGTGCCTCATTGCTCCTGGGCACATTTCTTTGACTCCAAGGTTTGTGGGTTGGAACCCTTGCTGCCTCCTGATGAACAAGCAGGAGAGTTATTTTTCCAGCCAGGTTTGGATTTACATTTGAGAAAAGGCTCCTCCACCTCTTCCCCTGCCATAAGTGATGGGTTCCCAACTCTAACTAGCAGAACATTAAATGGTTTCTTGAGAGCTGCCCGTGCTAATAACCTAGAACAACTCAATGAGATGTGCTCCTATTTTAGGCCCAGTAAAAACAATTCACTTCCAACAAATGATTTAGAACTGCCAAAAAAAATCTCGAAAATAAAACAGAAATGAATAAGCAACGAATTGACACTTTTTGCTTTAAAAAGTGTCCACCTGGGCTAGGCTCTGGGGCTCCCAACCTTCATACAACAAAGAATATCTCTTT
>NW_012122376.1:1889441-1915244 GCF_000951035.1 Colobus angolensis palliatus | reverse complement strand
TTTTTTTTTTTTTTTTCCTTAAGCTAATATGAGTTGGGTTTCTGTCATTTGCAACCAAAGGTCCTGATTAATATGGGATGGGAATGAGGTCCCAAGGATACAGGTGCTAGCAAGAACCAAGGCATAGGAATACAGAGCTAAGCTGTTCTGCATTAGAAAATGATGGCAATATCTACTTATCCCTCAGAAGAAGAGAAGAGAGAAAGGGGGCAGGAAAATGAGGGAGAAGAGGAGGTTGGAAGATGGCAGGAGGCAGGGTACTGCCCCTCGTGAACCAGCAGAGGGGCCAAGAGGGCTCTGAAGATCGACAACACAGAATGTACGACTGTAGAATATGCTCGCTGCACACCGTGCTTGTGACTATTCCCCAGGAGGACCTGTAATCTTGCAGAAAAGCTCTGCTCCATGGAACCAGCTTATAATCTCGGTAGTTGGAAGGTAGATGATGAATCAAGGAAAAGGGCCCAGGGTCACAGTTGACCTCTCTGTAGGCAGAGATAAGGAAAAACCACAAGAGGCACAGAGTGTAGAACTTTGAGGCAGGACCCACCCCAGGCACTACAGAATTCAAAACCCCTCCCTTTGAGTCTTGCAAATGGCGTGGCTTATCTACTCATGAGGAAGTCAGACTCAAAGGGAGGGGTTTTGATTTCCACAGGGCCTGGAATGGGTATCTGAGTTGCTGTTCGCTAGATTCGCTAGATGCCATGGAACCTGGAGATCTCAGGGGACAACTGGATTACAAAGGAGTAAGTCTCATCATCAGACAAGACATCAAAATGTGCACCAGATCACCTCTTCGGGTGTTATGATTGAGTCTACTCTTAGAAAGGTCTGTGTAGGCAAGTAGACAACATGTTTTCCTTGATGAAATACTGCTGCAGAGTGATCCAGGATCTAGACGTGAGGATCCATTAACAGTGGTTAAGCCAGGCCTTTCCCATTTTGCATGGGGTGTTTTATAAACAGTGGATGTGCAACAACAGGGAAAGGCTTTCCCCAGGTCTCTCCGGGAGCTGATCAGGAGTCAGGGATCAAACAGGGATGGTGAACAGGACAGCATCAGTAAAGCAGACACAGTAATTGCACTTAAGTTGTGGGATGGAAGGAAGTAGCTTCCAGAATGGGATTGATCTGGACTAGAATTACCCAGAGCACTGTTTCAAGGCAGAAGCTACCTTTTTAACATGCTAAGCTTATTCTGAAACTCCTTTACCGTTACATTTTAACAAAAAAGATTTAATGTGGGAGAAGCTAAACTTCCATTAAGTCTTCCAAACACTCCCGATTCATATTTACTAATAATGATGATTTCCAAAAGCTCATTTCTGCAATCAAGAGCAGGCGGCACAGCAGGCGAGATGCTGTGCAAGGAGCAATCTCCGTGAATAATTGCCTGTCTGCATGGCTTCTTAAAGAGAAACAGCAAGCTTACCAGATGATGCTTGGGCTTGTTGTTTAACCTGAACTTAGAAAGCAGAAAACTAAGCTTGAGTGAAATGTTTTTAGACTTTCAAGTTTACATGAAACTTGGGAGCCTTAACCTCTAGAAAGGGGCTTAAATGGATCAATGGATGCCCTGAAACTTTGCATCAGACATTTTTGTATATCTCTTCTATGTGCTTTTTTCTAGGAAGAGGATGCATAGGGGAAATATGACCCCCTAAACATTTAACAACCGCTAAATGAATGTACTTTCACTAGCACTGTGCGACAGAACTTTCTGGAATGATGAAAACTCTTTATATCTGCGTTGTTTAAAATGGTAGCCATTAGCTAGATGTGGCTATTGAGCTTATGAAAGTTGAGTTTATTGAGCTTATGACTAGTGCAACTGATGAATCAAACTTTTTATTTTGTTCATTTTAATTAATTTACATTTTAAAAGGCAAAACTATAAAGAGTAATGAGTGGTTGCCAGGGGTTGGGATTTGGAAGAAGGCTGACTATATAGGAAGGAGGGGATATTTTGGTGGGATGGAACTTTTTTGCATCTCTAGTATGGTGCTGGGTACTTGACTTCATGCCTGTGTCAAAGTCAATGGAAATGTACACCAAGAAGAGTGATTATTTTAATCTGCAAATTGAAAATTAAAATTTTTTTTCAGACGGGGCTCACTGTGCTGTCTGTCTTGAATTTCTGGCCTCAAGTCATCCTCCCACCTCAGCCTCCCAAGTAGCTAGGATTACAGGCATGTGTCACCACACCTGGCTGAAAGCTAAATTTTAAAAGATTGAGTTGGCTACATGTGGTTAGTGGCTTCTGTATTGGATGTGCAGCTCAAGACCATTACTTTAAAAGACTTACATGTATATGTACCAGTAGCCATTTAGCTGGACTTTCCTATTAGAGTCATTAGCTTACAAACTGTTTCCCAAACCATCACCTTAATCAAATGCATTCCTAACTCACTAATAAGTGCAACACACTAAGTGCAAGATGTTGACTCTGCCCATTCCCTGCATCCCTACTAAGTGCAGCACTCCTTGGTTACTGCGAAGTCAGGCACAGCAATCTCATGAGAAGTCTAATGACAGCATCCCAAGTTTCAAATTCCAATCTTGGGACCAAGCCGCTGCCTTCATACTGTCCAGAGACTCCTCTCCAGGCAGCGGGGCAGGCAAGGTGACCTGAGTGTGCAAGGACAGTCCCTACTCAGAAGCAATCCCAAGCTCACAGGCTCATGTTAACCCTTTCAAACACAAGTCCATGCCTTTTCCTCATGACCCTTTATTAGTTTCCTAGGGCTTCCCTAACAAAGTTCTGCGAACTGGGTGGCTTCAAACAACAAAAATTGATTCTCTCATGGTTCTGGAGGCCAGAAGTCTGAAAGCAAGAGGCCAGCAGGTTGGTTCCTTCTTGGGGACTCAGCGGGAGAATCTATTCTATACTGTCCTTCTAGCTGTGGTTGCTGGCAGTCCTTGGCATTCCTTGGCTTGTGGCTGCATCCCTTCTACTCTGCCTTTGTCTTCACATGGCCTTCTCCTCTCTGTGTCTCTCTAAGTCTCTGTCTCCAAATTTCCCTCTTCTTATTAGGACACCAGTCACTGGGTCATTGGGTTAAGACAGGGGTCCCCAACCCCCAGGCCATGGACCAGTATCCGTCTGTGGCCTGTTAGAAACCAGGCCCCGCAGCAGGAGGTGAGTGGCGGGCAAGAGAGCAAAGCTTCATCTGTATTTACAGCTGCTCTCTATCACTCGAATTACCATCTGAGCTCTGCCTTCTGTCACATCAGCAGCAGCATTGGATTCTCATAGGTGTGCGAACCTTATTGTGAACTGCATATGCCAGGGTAAATCTAGGCCGCCCACTCCTTATGAGAATCTAATGCCTGATGACCTATCACTGCCTCCCATCACCCCCTGATGGGACCATCTAGTTGCAGGAAAACAAGCTCAGGGCTCTCACTGATTCTACATTATGATGAGTTGTTTAATTATTTCATTATATAGTATAATGTAATAATAATAGAAATAAAGTGCACAATAAATGCAATGTGCTCCAGTCATCCCAAACCATCCCCTTGACCCCCATTCCATGGAAAAATTACCTTCCAAGAAACTGGTCCCTGGTGCCAAAAAGCTGGAGACCACTGAGTTAGGTAGGGCCCACCCTAACACAGTATGACCGCATCTTAATGACATCTACAAAGGCCCTATTTCTAAAACAAGCTCATTTTGATGGGTCATATTGATGGATACTTGAACCTATCCTTTTGGGGGCTGCAATTCAATCCACAAGAGACTCCAACCATCACTGGGGCAGAATTCTTTCCCCTAGAGTGGCGCAAACAAGACCAGGTATGGCTTCATGTCTGACCATCTTTCATCTCATTTGTGTATGTGTGTGAGTGTGAGTGTGTGTGTGTGTGTTTTCCTTTGCAGCACTGTTACCAGTGTGAGTGTCCTGTTCATGGCAACAGGAGTGGGATGTGGCCAGTGTTCACCTTCACTGAGCACTTAAGGAGGCACAGGGGTGTGGTGTCCCTCATATCTGTGGCCCTTGAGTTTGTTGGCAGAGCACTGGGCACGTCGAAACATGTGACACGATGGAGGAAGAGAAACTGGATTTGATTCTTATTACAGGTTACATTAAAGGAGTAACTTTTGAGTCTTAATTTCCTCGTTAGTCACGTGTAAATGTCCTGCCTCCTTCACAGGGTTGTTTTGCTCATTAAATAATCTACATACAGAGCACTGAGTAGCTAATTGATCAATGTCACTTTCCAAATCCATCCTTTTCTATTTTCGTTTTTCCACACACATAGAAGCCTTTAATATAAAAAGAATTTCTATTTAATATAGAAATGCAGACAAGTAAGAAGAGTAAATTAAAATATCTGCAATTCCCTCACCCAAAGATAATTATTATTTAAATTTGGGCATGTTTCCTTAGTCTTTTTAAATGCACATATTTACACACACTACTTCTGCAAAATTGGTTTCATTCTGTACATATTTGTTTTGTAGCCGTGTTCCCTTAACAAGATCGTACATTTTCATATTTAATTAAATGGTCTTCTAAAGCATGGTTTATATTGGCTGCAGTGTGATTCATCATGGATGTAACAATTTCTTCGACGAGAACCCTCTTGTCTGCCGTTTTGCCTGTTCCCAGTTTTTCACAATTTTAAACAATATGGTAAGACACAGTCTCACGGATACAACTTTGGGTATCTCCCTGACTATTCCTTTTGGAAAAGTTACAGGAAGTACAATTACTTAACTGCATTTTTGGTTTTTTTGTTCGTTTGTTTGAGACAGAGTCTCGCTCTGTCACCCAGGCTGGAGTGCAGTGGCACAATCTTGGCTCACTGCAACCTCCACCTCCCGGGTTCAAGCTATTCTCATGCCTCAGCCTCCCTGGAGAAGCTGGGCTTACAGACACCCGCCACCACACCTGGCTAATGTTTGTATTTTTAGTAGAGATGGGGTTTCACTGTTGGCGGGGCTGGTCTCAAACTCCTGACCTCAGGTGATCCACCCACCTCGGCCTCCCAAAGTGTTGGGATTGCAGGCGTAAGCCACCACGCCCAGCCTTAACTCCACTTTTGAACTGAGCCTTTTATAACTTGGCCTTCCCTCCTTCCCTCCTCGTCTTCATCTCCACTAATAACCTTCCCCATTTATTTCACGGAAGGCACCAAAGCAGTCAGAAGGGGACTTCCTTATCACCTTTGACCAACTAACCCCACAACCTACCTTCCTCTGGACCCAAACATTGTTCCGCCTACCGCCTTGCACCAGGGCAACCCCTCCACCTGGGTCCCAAGTCCCCACCTCTCTTGCCGACTCCAGGAGGCAGCTCCTCCAATTCTCCCCTTTCTCTCCTGCATCTTCAGTGTTTTTTCTCTTTGCTGGGCCTAGATGGTCCCCGGCACCACGCAAACATGCCGATTTATCTCCCAGATTCCTTCCCTAGTGCTGCCACAGCAAATCGTCACACACCTAATCATTTCAAACAGCATAAACAACATTCATTACCTTACGGTTCCGGAGGTCAGAGGTCCAAAATGGGTTTTACTGGGGTAAAATCAAGGCAGGGGCAAGGCTGCACGTCTCCTGGAGGCTCCAGGAAGAAGCTGTCTTCCAGCCAGCCGCTTGCACCTCCGCAGGCTGCCCACATTGCTATCACCTCTACATAGCCCCTGGTTCGTGGCCACATCTCAAAGCCAACAGTGGATCACCTTCTAGTCTCTTTCCAACTCTTTCCTGCCTCTCTTGTAAAGGTTCTTGTAATTACCTTGAGCTCACCTGGATAATCCAGGAAACATCTCCATCACAAGGTCCTGAACTTCAGCACATGTGCAATGACCCTTTTTGCCATGTAAGCTAAAAGACGGGCCCTGGGGATTTGGATGTGAACATTTATGGAGGGCCATTATCCTGCCGATCAATCAGGCTTCTTTTCTCTCTGTGCCCTCTCTGGTGGTAGACTTTATTCCACGAGAGTCCTGCACTTTCTGAGGTCACCAGTGATCTCCATGGTGACACACTCAACAGGCAAGTCTTGGAACAGCTGTTGCCCAACATCTGCTACACTGGGTCAGCTGGTCACTGTCTTCTTCACGAAACTCTTCAGCATTGGGGAGGCCAGAATTCCCTGGCTTCCCCTTTACTCACTGGCTGCTCCTTCTCTGTCTCTCTTACTCAACCCTCCCCTCCCTCTTGACCATTAAACAAATACCCTAGGACACACTTCTTCATCTGCATGTCTCCCTGGATGACCTCATCTGGTTCTAAGACATCACATATTTATTGAACACATCCAAACCCATATTTCCAGTCTCGACCTCTCCTCTGGGCTTCCAGATTCATTCACACAATTGCCCATTTGACATGTTCTCTTGGATTCTACTAGGCCTCTCCGATTTGATACATCCAATGCTGAATCCAAGGTTTTTCTACCCCCACCTGCTCAGCATGCTATGCTATTCATACCTCAGTAAAGGGCTCAGCACACCCAGATGCTCAGGCAAAAAGCATGAATTCATCTTGACTCTGCTCTCTCTAAACTAAGCTGCATTAGCAAGTCCTGAAAGTGCATCCCTACAATGACCTCTTCCACCGCTGTGGTTCTCCTCCCACTGTCCCCTCTTTCCTGGGCTACTGCAGGTACTTCCAGGTTACCTGGATTATTGGTCTCCCTGCTTCAATCCTGCTCCACAGTCTGTTTTCCATGCAGAAAGCAGAATAATCTTTAACTTTTAAAATCAGACCATGTCATTCCTGTGCTCAAAACCCTCCAACGGGAGCATGTGCGAGATAGGGACAGTGGCTTGTGGGTTTCAGGCAGGGATTAAAGGACTTTCCGGATGAACAATGAATGCATAGAAGATTCAGTGCAGTGTTAGTCCAGGTGGTGCACTGGAAGTCTTGCAGGAAGTAAGCTGGAAACTAGGTGGTGCCAGTCCCAGACTAAAATAAAGACTTAGGCCGGGCGCGGTGGCTCAAGCCTGTAATCCCAGCACTTTGGGAGGCCGAGACGGGCGGATCAAGAGGTCAGGAGATCGAGACCATCCTGGCTAACACGGTGAAATCCCGTCTCTACTAAAAAATACAAAAAACTAGCCGGGCGAGGTGGCGGGCGCCTATAGTCCCAGCTATTTGGGAGGCTGAGGCAGGAGAATGGAGTAAACCCGGGAGGCGGAGCTTGCAGTGAGCTGAGATCTGGCCACTGCACTCCAGTCTGGGCGACAGAGCGAGACTCCGTCTCAAAAAAAAAAAAAAAAAAGACTTAGGAGAATCCCAGAAATGGGGCCAGACAGTGACTCAGAGCCCTGGCTGGGCATTAGAAATAGCCCAAGATGGTTTTGACAGTACTGAAGGCCTGGGACCGCCCCAGATTCTTTAAGTCAGAATCTATCTCTGGGTATCAGTACATTTTAAATCTCTCAAAGCTAAGCATGATGGTACACACCTGTAGCCCCAGATACTCATGAGGCTGAGGCAGGAGGATCGCGTGATCCCAGCAGTTCAAGGCTGCTATGTGCTATGACCCTGCCTGTGACCAGCCACTGCACTCCAGCATGGATAACACAGTGAGACCCTGCCTCAATAAACAAAGCTAAAATCAACTCTTCACGTGATTCTATAATGAAAACTGAGAATATGGGAGGATGTGGATGAGGAGAGTAGAAGGAAAAGATGGAGATGGCTGGATGTGAAAAGTTGAAGCAACTGAGAGGCCTTGGTGTCAGAAGTCATTTATGTGGGCACTGAGGTCTTCATGATGCTGCAGGGCAGAGAAATCCAGTTCTAATTACAGACTCCTTCTTGAACTGATCTCCTAGGCATTTTGTAGAGATAAGGAGGGCAGGTTGTGGTGATAGCTGGGAGTGTGGTCTTACCAGGGGTACATGGGCCTCTTAGAGTCGCCCTCAAATTCTTCCGTGGGCAATGCAGCGGCCCAGCAGTGGGGTGACCTAAATTGGATCACTCTGAGCTCTGGAGCCTTTTTTATGTCTGTGTTAGAAAAATGTCCCCTCTCCACCCAATGATGTCCACATCTAAACCGCACATATGGTGAATATATTATGTGGCAAGGGGGAACTGAAGTTGTAAATTACATGAAGATTGCCCAGATAGTTTGGATGTGTGTCCCTTACAAATCGCATTAAAATGTGATCCCCAGTGTTGAAGATGGGCCTAGTGGAAGCTGTTTGGGTCATGGGGACAGATCCCTCATGAATGGCTTGGTGCTATCCTTGCAGTAATTAGTGAATTCTTGCTCTATGAGTTCACACAAGAGCTGGTTGTTGGAAAGAGCATCATGGCACTCCTCCCTCCCACTCTTGCTCCTTTCCTCAGCATGTGACATGCCTGCTCCTCCACCTTCCATCATGACTGGAAGCTTCCTGAGGCCCTCATCAGAAGTAGAGGCAAGCACCATGCTTCTTATACAGGCTACAGAACTGTGAGCGAGATAAACCTCTTTTCTTTATAAATGACCCAGCCTCAGGTATGTCTTTATAGAAACACAAAATGGACTAATACTGTTGCTAATCAGCTGACTTAAAAAATAGGGAGATTATCCTGGATTCTCCAGTGGGGCACCAAGGTAATCACAAGTGCACTGGGTTAAATAGTGTCCCCCCAGAATGCATGCCCACTGGAGCCTCAGAATGTGACCCTATGTGGAAATAGGGTAATTGCCAATGTAATTAGTTAAATTAAGATGAGGTAATGTGCATTAGGGTGGGCCCTAATCCAACGACTGCTGTCTTTATCAGAAGAGGAAACAGGAGACACAGGCACATATAGGGAGAACATCATGCAACAACGCAGCCGAGATTCAATTTATGCTGCTACAAGCCAAGGGCCACCAAGGATTGCTGAAGGCCACCAGAAGCTAGGAGAAGGCCACCCAAACCTCTGGTAGGACCACTCCTGCTGACACCCAGATTTCAGGATTCCATCCTCTAGAGCTATGAGAGAATCAACTTGTTTTAAGCCACTTAGTTTGTGGTACTTTTTTTTTTGAGACAAGAGTCTTGCTCTTGTCACCCAGGCTGGAGTGCAGTGGTACGATCTCGGCTCACTGCAACCTCCGCCTCCCAGGTTCAAGTGATTCTCCTGCCTCAGCCTCTTGAATAGCTGGGATTATAGGCACACACCACCACACCTGGCTAATTTTTGTATTTTTAGTAGAGACAGGGTTTCACCATGTTGGCCAGGCTGGTCTTGAACTCCTGACCTCAAGTGATCCACCTGCCTCGGCCTCCCAAAGTACTGGGATTACAGGTGTGAGCCACCGTGCCTGGCCAGTTTGTGGTACTTTATTAATATGGCTGCCCTTGGAAACTAAAGGGTCCCTATGTGTGGAAAAAGGAGCAGAAACGTCATGGGCAGAATGATGTGGTATGACAAAGACTCCGCTGAGTGCTGCTAGCTTTGGAAATGGAGGGAGGGTCCAAGAGTCAAGAAATGCAAGGAGCTTCTAGAAACAGAAATCTGGAAAAGGGAAGAAGGCAGATTGTCTCTGGAACTTATGGAAGATTTGCAATCTTGCCAACGCCTCGATTTTGGTCTACTGAGACCCATTTTGGACTTCTGTCTTACAAAACTGTCAGATAATACATTTGTGTTGTTTTAAGCCACTAATTTTGTAGTAGTTTGTAATAACAGTAGTGGAAAACTAATGCAATATCAAAAAGAAAATTTACCTTGTTCTATCAATTTTTGGTTTAACTTGGCTATTTATTTAATATACAATAATTTTTTTTGGAAAGCCAACTCTCTTAAATTTTCTTTTATTTTTTTTCCTTTCCTATTATGCTTAGAGCTCCTCACCATGGAGCTGAGGTAAATGTTGTGTTTTCTTTGTTTTTGCTGATTTCTTTTTTTTTTTCTTCTTCTTTTTTTTTTGAGATGGAGTCTCACTCTGTCACCAGGCTGGAGTGCAATGGTGCGATCTCAACTCACTGCAACCTCCGCCTCCCAGGCTCAAGCAATTCTCCTGCCTCAGCCTCCCGAGTAGCTGGGCTGCAAGTGCGTGCCACCACGCTAGACTAATTTTTTGTATTTTTAGTAGAGACAGGGTTTCACCGTGTCAGCCAGGATGGTCTCGACCTCCTGACCTCGTGATCCACCCACCTTGGCCCTGATTTCAGTTTTTACATTTAATTTTATAATTCAGTAGCCCTTAACATTCACTTCCTGTTGCAGATACTTTGGGAATCTGATGAAATCTGCAGATGCTCCACCTATAGAACACAGATACATCCATGCATAATCCGTCTACTAATATTTGTGGGGGGAGGAGGAGGTTAAATCATAAGCAGATCTCAATCAGAGTGGGAAGAAATGTTCTATCTGGGTGAGAAGAGGTGATTTCAGTCAGCTGGCATGGGGCTGGGACATTTGACAGGAACCTTGAAGGACGGAAGGACTCTGGTGGCCACAGATGGGAAGGAGCTCCCCAAGAAGAGAAAGGGATGAGCCAAGGCAGGAAGGGTATGTACGTCCCACCCACTGTGACTGGGCCAGGGTACCTGAAGGCAGGCTACAGAGGCAAAGGGGGTCTCATGCACCTGCTTCTGATCTGACCTTGGTCCAGCCCAACACATGGATGACCAAGAAGACATTAATCTGCAAAACAGTCAAGAGAGATGCTAGGCCCTAAGGAAGATCAGGAACCCTGGAGGAAAGAGCTCAGGAAGAGAAGCACTGAGTGTTGATATTGGAGAGGTGGAGAAAATGATCTGATATGATGAAGTGTTAAAGGAACAGTAACACCTTGCCCAGAATGCTTTCTTCCATAAGTTCCATACAGATACATACAGTGACCTGCAGAGGAAAGAAATAGGAAGATATTATTTCTAACAATGCTTTTTTATAGATAATGATTCAGACGAAGGCACAGAGAGAGGTTAACCAATTTGTCTAAGGCCAACGATTTGTAGAATTATATTCCCACAGTAACGGGGGAGAATAGCAGCATATTTAACACCAGCATTGATAGAATTTATAAGTGCATGGACTTTGGGGAAGCTTTAAGGATTCTTAAAAGTGATTCATATCATTTACATGACAAATAAAAACATAGAGATTCAGGAGGTGTAAGTAACTCATCTAAGACCACAAAGCTATTAGAATCAGACTCAGTCCCAATTCTCAGGAATTCTTAGCATTGCAAAGGGCATGTTACCCTAAGCAGTTATGGCAAAGTTTTGCCAATGACATAGTAGAATTTGGTGCTGAATCCTGCTCTGGGTTCAGACCAGCTTTATAAGCAGCCCCACAGAAGTATGCTTGACTGGGTCCCTCTGACTGGTGAGCAAATAATTTCCTTTGGTGTGCTTCCTTGAGATTCAGGAAAATTTTAATGTGGTCCACTCTTGGGCAATATGGCATCTAATTACCACCTTCACATAAAGACGTCTTGTGGCTTGGGGCCCTCTCTATGGCACACAGACCTGTTGTGGTCCCAGCTCAATCTGTGGTCCAGCCTCATCTCCCTTCACTCTGAACCACACACCTGAGCCCGAGTGACATAGAACTCCCACGCCATGCCCACGCCCACCAAGTCAGCATGACCCAGGGCCTTTGCACATGCTGTGTGTGTTCCCTGGTCCCTGCTTTCCCCTGCCCTGCCAGTGAAATCCTATCTTTTCAAGATTCATCATTCAAAAACCCATCTTCTACACCCATGTTCATAGCAGCATATTCATAAGAGGTGGAGACAACTCAAGCGTCCGTCAACGGATAAATGAGTACATACAATGTGGTCTATCCATGCGACGGAATATTATTCAGCTGTAGAAAGGAAGGAAATGCTGAGGGTGGCTACAACACAGATGAACCCTGAAGACATGATGCTAAGTGAAATAAGCCAGTCCCAACAGGACAAATCCTGTGTGATTCCACTGATAGGAAATCCCCAGAGGAGTCAAATTCATAAAGGCAGAAAGCAGAATGATGGCTGCCAGGGCCTGGGGGAAGGGAGAATGTTGTTTAGTGGGTATAGAATTGCAGTTTTGCAAGATGAAAAAGTTCTGGAGATAGACTGCATCGTAATGCGAATGTACTCAATGGTACTGGGATGTGCACTTCAAATGGTACATTTTGGTGTATTTTACCACCACTTTTTCAAAACTATTTTTATTTTATTTTATTTATTTATTTATTATTTTATTTTATTTGAGACAGAGTCTCGCTTTGTCGCCCAGGCTGGAGTGCAGTGGCACGATCTCGGCTCACTGCAAGCTCCACCTCCTGGGTTCACACTATTCTCCTGCCTCAGTCTCCTGAGTAGCTGGGACTACAGGCACCCACCACCACGCCTGGCTAATTTTGTGTATTTTTAGTAGAGACGGGGTTTCACCATGTTAGCCAGGATGGTCTCAATCTCCTGAACTTGTGATCCGCCTGCCTTGGCCTCCCAAAGTGCTGGGATTACAGGTGTGAGCCACCGCGCCCAGCCTTTAAAAACTATTTTTAAAAACCCTATCCTTTATAAAGGCTTTCTTGAGTCCCCACAAGGAGTGAGCTACATTCCACTTCGGTGTCTGACCACAGTCCTCTGGGCACACTGACCATGGACACCAAGTAACTACTTACTGAGGTGCTTCCTTCTTCTGCAAGCGGCAGGCCTCTTAAGGGAGCATGGCCTGACACCGACTAGTCTGTATAGCCGCACACTCTGGCATGGCTCCTGGTTTATGGCTAGGGCTCCACACATCTTTGCTTACCAATGAGGACTCTAAGTAGGACGTTACCATGAGGCATCCAGCCTTCCCCGGCTCTTTGATAGAATCACAGATCCACGAAGATACCACCTGATGCCTTGACAACTGACAGGTCATTTATGAAGAATTGGCTTTGATAGATTAAACACTTTCTCCTTGAAAAATGGAGATAAATAAGAAAACATTGCACATCCTGAAGCAATCGCATGATTTACAGGGACATTAACGAGAGCTGCGCCCTGCCCAGCTCAACTTTGCATTGTCGGCATCTAATTCCCCTCCATAGCCTTCCTCCCCTTATTGGGCTCTGCAACCCAGGAGCCTATAAATATCGTGGTAGCATATGACCAGGGGTGTCAGAGATGTCAGCTGTGGGGATAAAAGTGTCTGTCTAAGATACTTGAGGATGCGTCACAGTGAAGGATGGACTGGAGACAGGAGGGTGAGTGGTAATTACAGGGCTGGGGTTTGGGATACAGGAGCAGAGGCAGCCTTGGAGGGCAGGAGGAAGGAAAAGGCTGAAGAGTTGCTGAGGCCAGGCCTCGTCTCTGGGCCTTCCTCCTCCTCCAGAATATCTGGCAGCTGTTTGCTGTTCTCAGTGCTTGTGCATTGGGCCTGGAATCTAGGATGTCATTGACTCTCAACCCAACTCTTAGCACATGTTCATACTTCCCTCACCCTATGCCACATCCCTCCCACTCCCATAGTCAACTACCTGGCCTCAGCTTGGGATATGAAGAGGGGCAAGTACTCCAAAGAGGGGTGAGTAGTAACCCAGAAATGTGTGTGGAGGGGGCTAATCAGTGGAAAGTGGGTGAAGGGTTTGGAGTCCAATGTCAATGAGAATCTCAGAATCAAGGTTTCACAAAAAGTCTGGCAGGATTCATAGGGAACCTTTCGGGGGAATGAGACTTAAAAAAGGTCCAGGGCTGGGCACAGTGGTTCACACCTGTAATCCCAGCACTTTGGGAGGCCAAGACGACAGGATCACTTGAGGCCAGGAGTTTGAGACCAACCTGGGCAGCATAGCAAGACCTCATCTCTACAAAAAATGAAAAACATAGCTGGGCATGGTGGTGCACACCTGTAGCCCCAACCACTCAGAAGGCTAAGGCAGGAGGATCATTTGAGCCCATGAGGTTGAGGCTGCAATGAGCCATATTGGCATATTGGCGCCACTGCACCCCAGCCTGGATGACAGAGTAACAACAGTAACTCATGTTGATTAAACACTTATTCATTGTCAAGCACTGTACTAAGCACTTTTAAATGGACTATCTCGTTTATTCCTCCAGTGACTCTACACAGTATATTCCATGATCTCTGCTTTCCTATTAAGGACATTAACGCATGGAGAGGTCAGGTGACCTGCTCAAGGACCTGTGTGATGTCAAGATAAGGATAAATGTGGAAAGGCTGCATGGCCGCCATCATAAACTAAGATAAAGAGCCTCAACCCTGTGCCAAGTCACCGTGAAAACATGCTAGTGGTCACCAGACACGGGCCAGCGATTGTAGTCATCACCAGGAGGCAGATGGTCAAAAGCCAGAACTAAAATGTCATCTAGGTATCGAGCACTCACAATACCTTGGTAAAGGGGGCAGAGGAGAAAGTGGGAGCAAGGTAGGCTGGCTGCTTTGGTCCCTGCCCTAAGGCGACAGCTTCCGGCAGTGAGGCTGAGCACACTGCATGCAGGATGCCAAGGGACACTGAGCAGCTGCTGCTGCCAGGGAAGGCTGACTCCTACCCCAGGTCCATTCCCACACACTCTAGAAAAATGTGGGCCACACAGAGACAGTGTCCTGACCTGGTAGCTCAGATATCCATGCCCTTTTAGAAAGGGAGAAGACAGTACCTTGGCAGGAATCCTCTACCTGCCTCTTCTCCAGGATCTGTGATGAAATCCACCTGAAATTTATAGGCTTAATTTTTTATGATCGCTCATTAAACTTGCAATGAAAAAAGATCAAGTGCATTGTAAAGTAGATACTGGGGAAAATATACTCACTTTGATTATTTTCACCCTGGAGATATGCCATGTGGGTGAAGCCCACACTGCATTCAGCACTCAGCAGATTTTCCGCAGGGCCCGCTTCAGGTCAGGCACTGTGCTTGGCACTGGGGTGGCTTTCATGTCAAAGAAGACGTGGGCTTGGCATTCAGTTTCAGGAGGGAGGCAAACAGGTCAATCAGTCTGCAATAAGACTGCCGGAAGCCCCATGGTAGGAATGCAGCTGGGGCTCTGCAGGAGCACAGCCCAGCATTGCTGTCTGGCTTAGGTGTACCCAGAAGCCAATCCTAAAACTGGAATTAGGTTGGGCGCGGTGGCTCATGCCTATAATCCCAGCACACTGGGAGGCCAAGGCAGGTGGATCACCTGAGGTCAGAAGTTTGAGACTAGCCTGGCCAACATGGTGAAGCCCCTTCTCTACCAAAAATACAAAAATTAGCCAGTAGTGGTAGCACATGCCTGTAATCTCAGCCATTCAGAATGCTGAGGCACAAGAATCACTTGAAGAGGTGGAGATTGCAGTGAGCTCAGATTGCGTCACTACACACTAGCCTGTGCAACAGAGCGAGACTCTGTCTCAAAAAAAAAAAACAAAAAGACTGGAACTGACATACAAGAAGCTACCCAGGAGGCTCCAGGTATGCTGTAGGAGAGTGAAGAAATGAGACAAGGAAGGGCACGTTATCAGCCAGCTCCCCCATGAGATGGAGTGTCGTCCTGCTGGAAACTCCAGGAGCCCGCGTAGAATACCTACCTCTGAGTTATCCACTGAAGAACTAGGGAGCTGGGGTGTTTATGTGCCAGCTCTCACCAGTTGCCACATGAACCTGCTCCCAAAGACCTTTAATTCCCTGGTACTTCTGATCTGCTGCGCAGGTGGCAAGCAGAACCCCTCAGGCCAACAAAAGCTCATGCAGGCCCTGTGCGGCACTGCAGGCCGGGGAGCACTGGAGTGCTAAACATGGGTGGGTTCGTGGGGCCCTCATGGGCTCTGGCCAAGGGCCACACACCTCCCAGCATTTATTTTTAAGGGGTTCATCTTGCCTCTCAAACAAGACAATAAACCTGCCCAAGGACAAAGGCCAGTCGTATGCCTCTCGGCATCCAGCCACACAGCATGGCCATGTGCTTGACCAATACCCTATGCCAAGATCAGGAGGTTTACAAGGATAACAATTTCCCCAACAATTCTCATGGTGTGAGTTCAACTCAGTTTTACAGAGAAGGAAACAGACTCAGAATCAAGCCTGCTGCATGTGAGCTGTTGGTGTTATGCGCAGCACATCCACAGGGCATTCTATTCACGTGGACTTCTACGTGGATAGAGCCCTCTAGGGTTGTGCAGTGCGTGGCCTGTGCAACCATACACAGGGGCCCTATGTGAGAAAGGTTATGCCACTTGCCAAACATCCCACTACTAAGAAGGGCAGAGTGGAATCCTCACCTATCTGCTCCAAAGCCTGACTCCTCGTCCTCAGCCTCTTTGCAACCACAGCCTGGGGAAAGCACTTCATAAATGCTTAAAGGCAGCACCATGCTCCAAAAAAAAAAAAAAAACCATCTTAACTCTTCAGTCCCTGGATGCCACTGAGTCATTTAGCTTCATGGCTTAAAGGAGCTGCTCATAAAACCAAGAAGAAACCAGACCCAGCCAGAGGGAGGCATGAGTCATGCCAGGCAGAGGGAAAGAAACAAGCAAGAATCAGAGATGGGGAAGTGGGCCCGAGAAAAATGCCGAGCTCTTTAGAAGACAACAAAAAGGCCAAAGCCATTGGAAGGCAAATGGATACAGAGAGAATGAGGGAGGCTTAGAAAAACAAACCCCACAGCATCGCAAGGAACTCGGGGCCCCATGAATGCGAGGGTTTCCTTTTGGACTCTGGCTCCCTGTAAATAAACCTCCCTTGAGACCATCACTGGGGAGGAGGTCCTGGTCAGAGGTGTGCAGGGTGATCCTGGGGACCTGGCCACAATTCCACATTAATGTCTCTCTGGCAGAACTTGAAGCAAAATCTAGCCCAATTCCGATGGAGGATCTGAGGCCCTTGGCCGCCGGGTAGGTGCCCAGTGAGTGCTGTTGGTCAAACAGGAACACTGTTGCCAAGAACAGAGGCTTGTCTGAGTCCAAACCAACACCCCCTCCTGCTCCCCGGGGGAAGACTCCCACTCTTGGCTTCTAGGGACCCCGCTGTGGGGATTCCTCCCAATTCATTGAGGGCCCCTGAGACTCTGCACCCCACCCCTCCACTTATCTCAAGAGCTGCACTCCCCTTCTCTTTCCTACTTATCAAGTTCTTCTCCATCAGCACGCAGACCCTGCACTTGCAATTCATTCCTATGCTCTGTCTCCATCTCTGGCCTCCTCCAGACAAGCTCGGAGCCCCAGGATCCCAGCGAAGTCATTCTTATCAAGGCCACACTTGAGCTTCATGTGGCCAAGTCAGTGGTCCCTGCTGTGTGCTTGCCTTACCTTCTTAGCCCCCTTCCCCATGGTGAACCACTCCTTCCTGCTGAAACACTTCTCCCCTGGCTTCTAGGACCGTATATCCTTTCCGGGGCTCCCTCCTGGTCCTTTGAGTGTGCCTCCTCAGCTCCCTGGGCTGGCTGCCCCGGTCCCTTTTTCTGACTCTAATTGATGGTGCATGTGAGCTCTGCTTGTGGCCACCTTCTTTTCCTCTCCACACATTTCTCCCAGATAATCTCATCCTGTCTCCAGGCTCCAAATGCCATTGACTGAACTCTGTCATCCCTCTCTCCTGCCCCCATCTCCTCCCAGAATTCCAGACTCCTTGATCCAACTGCCCATTGACCTGGCCTAAGAATGATCTCAGACTGAACAGGGTCAAACAGAATTTTTTATTTCCCTCCCTCCTTGCCCACAGTCTGTGCCTTCCTTCATCTTGGTGACCTCCACTACCAACCACCAGCTTCTTTTTTTTTTTTTTTTTTTTGAGACGGAGTCTCGCTTTGTCGCCCAGGCTGGAGTGCAGTGGCACCATCTCGGCTCACTGCAAGCTCCGCCTCCTGGGTTCACGCCATTCTCCTGCCTCAGCCTCCGAGTAACTGGGACTACAGGCACGCACCACCACGCCCGGCTAATTTTTTGTATTTTTAGTAGAGACGGGGTTTCACCGTGTTAGCCAGGATGGTCTCGATCTCCTGACCTCGTGATCCGCCCGCCTCGGCCTCCCAAAGTGCTGGGATTACAGGCGTGAGCCACCACGCCTGGCAGCCGACCACCAGATTCTTAAACTGAGCATCTTAGAGGCCTCATGGAATTCCCTCTTTGCCTGCCTCCCCACTTGCAGCTCGTTACTGAGTCCTGTTATGTCTCTGGCCTATCACTGTGGGCAAAGCTATCCTACTCTCTGGAGATCTCCAGCCTACTGGGTTCCTATGTCGACTCCTGGTCCTCTTCAGTGTACTCTTGATAGAGAAATTGGAGTCTTTTTTAAAAAAACATCAAATATGTTACCCTTAGCCTAAAACCCAAGGCTTGCCACTACATTTAGAATACAACCCAACCCTCTAGATCCCCTATACCTGTCTACCCCTCAGCTCCGATCTGCCCCTCTCTGCCCTTGTTCATGTCTCTCTAGCCATCAGCTGTTTTTATCCCTTCAATACACCAACTTTATTCCTCTCGGTGGGTCTTGGCTCTCCCCAGGACCTGTCCTCAAAATTTACCCCTGCCATCTTATTTTAAATTTCCTCTTCCCAACCTACACTCTCTCTTATCTCCCCTTATCTGAATTCTCTGCAGAACCCTTAATGCTATTTCCTTTGCTTTCTCGCCCATTGCTTGTTTATTATCTTTGCTTGGAGCAGCAACTGCAGTAGTCACCGAGAAGCATTTCAGTGAATTAAGAATGAATGAATGTTTGACTTGACCCAAACAATGGGCCTTCAAGTATCTTTCAGAAATGGGTATCCCCAAGAGTCTTCTGAGAAGTAAATCACCCACAAGGACAATGAGATGATGATTCTTCTATCCTCAAAGACAAATGAGAAAATGAAAGTCAAGTCCAGAAGTCCAGTCAACAGGCAGCTCCTGCTACTTCTCTCTACATCAACCTCATCATTTCCATGAGAACATTTTACACCAGTGGCACCAGCAATGACAGATAAAAATGGTCCCAATTTACAATCCTCAGACTCAAACTTCAAAGAAACGTTTATTTCCATCTTGACCCTTGACTCTCATCGCTGGTCACTAAACGCCATGCAATGAGCAACAGCTTGGCAGTCGTGCCACACTTGTCAGCTGCCTAGGTCTTCCTTCACCCGGAATTTGAATTTTGATCAGTCACTTTGCTATAATTATGTGTCATGATTATTTTTCATAAGACAACCAATTTGAAGTCAAAAGTATAGGTCCTAATGTAGACAGTTTTTAAAAACATACCAACACCATAAGGGTTTGTGAACCTCTATCAGATAATAATCAGAAGTCAGGGTGGCCCAGAGCTGTGCAAAGTCAAAACTTGGTGCTGTTGTTGTTCAAATGGGTAAACTCTATGTGTGTGCAAAGAGCACAGTCTAATAAGGAAAGGACTGGGCTAATGAAAGGGGAATATGCAGGGCTTTCTCTGCCTTTTGGTGTCAACTGATGCTCTCAGACCCCATGTAACCTATAGCTATAGCCTACGGACCTTCTCCCTAAAATTCTGACTTTAAAACTGTAATGCATCTTACAGTATGTGTTGGCTTAAAGCCTGATGAAGATAGCATGATTCATGTTATGCTAAATATTAATAACCAGCTTCTCCCCATCATTGTACTTTACATGAGGAGTTTGTGACTTAAGGATGAGCATTTCAATGCAGCCACAAGCCCATTGCTTTATGTGGGAAATCTCTCCCGAGGGTAGGGCCACCCCTGAATGGCTGAAAGTTCAGGTGATTTACTGTGCCAACAACAGGAGTCCTGTTTAGAAGGCTCTTAGGCTGGGGTTGGTGGCTCACACCTGTAATCCCAGCACTTTGGGAGCCCAAGGGGGGCGGATCAGTTAATGTCAGGAGTTCAGGATCAGCCTGGCCAACATGGTGAAACCCCATCTCTACCAAAAATACAAAAATTAGCCAGGCATGGTGTTGCGTGCTACTCAGGAAGCTGAGTAAATAAAACGAGAATTGCTTGAAACCGGGAGGGTGGAGGTTGCAGTGAGCTGAGATCATGCCACTGTACTCCAGCCTGGGTGACAGGGTGGGACTCTGCTAAATGTCCATCAGTGACAGACTGGATTAAGAAAATGTGGCACATATACACCATGGAATACTATGCAGCCATAAAAAAGGATGAGTTTGTGTCCTTTGTAGGGACATGGATGCAGCTGGAAACCATCATTCTTAGCAAACTATCACAAGAAGAGAAAACCAAACACCGCATGTTCTCACTCATAGGTGGGAACTGAACAATGAGTTCACTTGGACTCGGGAAGGGGAACATCACACACTGGGGCCTATCATGGGGAGGGGGGAGGGGGGAGGGATTGCATTGGGGAGTTATACCTGATATAAATGATGAATTGATGGGTGCTGACGAGTTGATGGGTGCAGCACACCAACATGGCACAAGTATACATATGTAACAAACCTGCACGTTATGCACATGTACCCTAGAACTTAAAGTATAATAAAAAAAAAAAGAAAAAGAAAAAAAAGGCTCTTAGCTCTTTTGTGTTGTGCTTTATCTTATCTCTCATCTGGTCTGGCATCTCCCATCCTTCTTTGCTGCCCCATGAAGCCCTCGTTGCTTCTTACCAAGTGAGACCTGCCTGCAGATCTATCCCATCACTCCCCACCCTTCCTTCCCACCACCCCACACTGAAGCTGTGCTAGCCACAGACTGATTTGTGTCTTCTTAGCTTTCCTCACATCATGTTCTTTCTTCTTGTAAGGTGTTTCCTCTCCTGCCTCACCTTCCCCGTCAGTGCCCTTCCACTTACCCCACAAAGCATGGCTTCACCACCTCTGGCAAGTCTTACACAACCCAGGACTTTGCTCCAGGCCCCTCCTCTGCAACCACCACACCCGGTGCATGCTCTGGGTTCCCAATAGACTATTGACTGGTCCACCTTCCCCAGCTGGTTGTGACATCCTCGAGGGCAGGGACAGGGTGGTTTCTGGCACACAGAAGTCATTCAACAAATGACAACTGAATGAATCCTGAATGAATGAATGAATGAGACAGGGTTTGTTTTACAGTTATTGCCAGAAGCTTCTCTTTTTTGTTGTTGTTGTTCTTTTTTTTTTTTTAACAAAGTGCCTGTTCCCATGATGTGGGACACAGGAACCATAGACAAGAAGCTGGTGTCCAAGCCTGGGTGTAGCATTAGCAGAGAGGTAGATTAGCTCTCAGAGGCCGTTGTGGAGGTGGGCACAGGAATCAAAAGAAGAAACTGCCCTTGTGACACTGATATGGCTTGGCTGTGTCCCCACCCAAATCTCATCTTGAACTGTAGCTCCCGTAACTCCCACGTGTTGTGGGAGGGACCCGGTAAGAGATAATTGAATTATGGGGGTGGTTTGCCCCATACTGTTCTCATGGTAGTGAGTAAGTCTCACGAGATCTGATGGTTTCGTAAGAGGTTTCCCTTTTCACTTGGCTCTCATTCTCTCTTGTTTGCCACCATGTAAGATGTGCCTTTCACATTCTGCCATGATTGTGAGGCCTCCACAGCCACGTGGAACTGTGAGTCCGTTCAACCTCTTTTCTTTTTATAAATTACCCAGTCTTGACTATGTCTTTATTACCAGCGTTAAGTACAGGCTAATACAGATGCCAAACATGGAAGGCTCTCACTTGAGTTTCAGAGAGGAAAACAAATTTTCTGACATACCTACATTTGTGCAAAGGTGCCACAAGTAGAGACAAAAGAAGGAAAAGATTGGTAAAGGAATTTGAAAACAAAAGGCTAAAGAACTCAGATATTTAAAAATAATAACTGAATTAAAGAAGAGGTGTCAAGATATATGAATAGCATGAGACTGATGAGGAGCCATCCATAGACCCCTCAGTGCGGTGGAATCTGAGCAGGCACCTACTGTAGCATGAGCTTCCCTCTAGGGGAGTAACAAGAGGACTCTCCATTTACCTCATTAGCTTAGCTTTAGGGCTGTACTGAGGCTCAAAAGACAATGGACAGCTTCAAGTTCCTGAAGCTATAAGAAAAAGGCGAGACTTATCTACCACCCAGGGGGCCACTATATATGTCAACAGGCCCTCACAGGGTATGAGCTAGATATTTCCTAGCTGAACTTCTCACATGCTAGGTACTAGATATCAACTTTTCAGATACAGAAACTGAATCTAGGGGTCACATAAGGAATAAATTTATGTTAACCAAATTTCCAAGAGGTGGATGAATGGATCAAAACAGCATACATGTTCATTTAAGTCAAGAAATAAAATAGGGGCCAGGCGCGGTGGTTCATGCTTGTAATCCTAGCACTTTGGGAGGTCAAGACAGGTGGATCACCTGAGGTCAGGAGTTCAAGACCAGCCTGGCCAACATGGTGAAACCCCATCTCTCCTGAAAACAAAAAAAAATTAGCTGGGCATGGTGGAACATGCCTGTAATCCCAGCTAGCTGGGAGGTTGAGGCAGGAGAATCGCTTGAATCTGGAAGGCAGAGGTTGTAGTGAGCCAAGATCGTGCCACTACACTCCAGCCCGGGTGACAGAGTGAGACTCTGCTCAAACAAATAAACAAAATAAATAAAATAAAATAGGAAGTAGCCTCTATGAATATCCATGACTGTAGATCTGCACATACTTTCCCTGGAGGGGAATCTGCAAGGGAGGTCATGTCGTCAATTGGAGGGCACTGAGGAGTGCAGAGTCAAGCGGACGTTGCTGTTCCGGCTGCCATAAAGAGAAGGCCTGGAGACTCTACCAGGCAACGCTCCCGTTTCTACTGTAAGGCGGGGTCGAACCCACTCCTCAGAAGCGTGGACTGGAGTGGACCCATCCTTGCTCTCTGTCTGCACCTTCTCTAACCCATCTCCCTTCCTCAGACTGGAAATGCTGGATTAGGTTTAGGACTTTTGGTGATAACACCCAAATTTGTTGGGTGTTACATTTCCAAAAGCCAGCGGTCTCCAACCTTTTGGGCACCAGGGACCAGTTCTACAGAAGACAATTTTCCCACGGAATTGGGGGGGGGGCAGACGGCTTTGAGATGATTCACGTGTGTTACATTTATCATTAGATTCTCATTAGGAGCACACAACCTAGAACCCTAGCGTGCGCAGTTCGCAACAGGGTTCCTGCTCCAGTGGGAATCTAATGCTGTGACTGATGAGAGTGGGAGGAGCCCGGGTGGTAGTGCTCACTCACCCATCGCTCTCCTCCTTCTGTGCGGCCCAGTTCCTAACAGGCTACACCCTTGCCAAAAGCGATATTGCAACAAAGACTTGAGTGAAGGCAGATTTGGGGGAAGGTGATCTCAGGAAGCACAAGAAGAAAGTGAGGAGGGTAGAGCCAAGGAAGAAAGAAAAAGGTCTACGAAGGTTCATTAATGAGCAGGGTGTGCCTGTGGTTCGCCGGCCCATCTGAGACATCACACGGAGCACGCCCAGTAGAGCTTTTATCCAGATTCTCTTCCCCACTGGGTGGTTTAGCCCTTGGGGAATTCACTCTCTACTCCACTTCCAAACTGTGCCACGCGCACCTGGGCAAGCTTCAAGATGCCAAAGAAGGCTTTCAAGCAGAGGGGAAGAGAGAAGCCAGAGCTGAAGGCTCGAGCCGTCAGGGCACAAGTAAGGTGTCTGCAGAGGCGAGTGAGTTCACATGGGCCCACAGCCCATGCTACAGCTGGGAATTCCCGGATCACTTGGGCCACATATTCACAATCAGCTAAATGCTCTAAAAATGGAGAACTGTCTGATAATTGATTCCTTTTTATTCCCAGGAGTCCTCTCCTGATGACCTCTGCTCAGGCCCCAAGCTCACGATCCCTTGGCACTCTATCAAAGAATTCAACCCCAAGAATTAAAATCATATTCTATGAAAAGAGTGTTCTCTTTTCATAATTTTTGCACTCACTGTGGCATATAAATGATTCATAACTTGATTTTCCCCACCTGTCACAAAATATGAATTTTCAGTTCATTTTAAAGATTAAATTTTAAACTTAAATCAGTCCCTAAAAAAAGTAGAATATTATTTAAAATAATCTTTCAATTCTTTTCCATTTTGATATAGAGATTAACAGAGATATCAAAGATTTAAGATTTTATCTTTTTATGCAATATCTTAGCATTAAGTATTTATTATTAATGAAAACCAAAAAATTATTAATTATCCCTAAATTACAATCAAGCCAAAATTTCCCAAATTAAGATGTGATATTAAAACAAACACTTATCACTCTTTTCAGCCAATAATATAATTACAGAGACAGTCAAACTGCTATTTATCTACAGTATTCATTCAGCCATACCATAAACCATTAATTTGTAGGGAAAGTTTAGTTGCCAAGTTCCTGGCTTATGCTTGAACATCTAGAATTTTTTTTTTTTTTTTTTTGTAGATGGCATCTTGCTCTGTTGCCCAGGCTGGAGTGGAGTGGCACAATCTCAGCTCCCTACAGTCTCTGCCTCCCAGGTTCAAGCAATTCTTCTGTCTCAGACTCCCAAGTAGCTGGGACTACAGGCGCATGTCACCAGGCCTGGCTAATAGAATATATTATTTGCCCCTCTACTCACTGTAGCAACAAATGATGGTGACGAAATTTTGGCATCTGCTACCTCTAACTGGAGTGCAATCATGAATGGACTGCACCATAAGTAAAAGCCATCAAAAAGCAAAGCTCAAGGGGAATTGTGAGAGCAGCTGTTGAAATCAGGAGTGCTTTAGTCCCCTCCAACAACTGGTGAATGCAGGGGGCCTGTGGAAGGAGGGTCAGAAGGGGCCGGAGCAACCCAAGCCCTAAGAACCCTCAAACTGTCCTTCCAAGCTCTCTTTTAGCACAGAGGAGACACTTCAGACAATGAAATAAAAATTGACAAAGGCGGCCGGGCGTGGTGGCTCAAGCTTGTAATCCCAGCACTTTGGGAGGCGGAGACAGGCGGATCACGAGATCAGGAGATCGAGACCATCCTGGCTAACATGGTGAAACCCCGTCTCTACTAAAACATACAAAAAAATTAGCCGGGCCTGGTGGTGGGCGCCTGTAGTCCCAGCTACTCGGGAGGTTGAGGCAGGAGAATGGTGTAAACCTGGGAGGCAGAGCTCGCAGTGAGCCGAGATCACACCACTGCACTCTAGCCTGGGTGACAGAGCGAGACTCCGTCTCAAAAAATAAATAAATAAAATTGACAAAGGCAGAGATAATCGAGACAAAGAGACGATCCAGACCACAGGGAAGGGGAATGGATCCAGGAAAGCTCCGGAAGCAAGCTGTTTAATACTCAAAAACTGCATGATGAAATAACCTCTACAACAAACCCCTGTGACATGAGTTTCCTTACATTACAAACCTGGACATGTACCACCAAACCTAAAAGTTCAAAACAAAACACAAAACAATGCACCAAAGCAAGAGAGGTAGAAGTTCTGTGGAGTTAAAACAGTTTTCTTAAATGGGAGGTTTGGGCGAACTCATTTCACTTAAAAATAACCACGGATGAGTATCGAGATCAAATCCCGTACAAAATGACTATAAGAAAAGCAGAACGAGGGTCACAATAAACACTCCTACAGACCATCAAAGCATGCCAGGAAGATGTGACCATAAAACAGAACCAAATCAACAAAATTAACCTACTCATTTAAAACGAGTTACAATGACACAACAGATGAGTTAAACAACATTTGGGAAAAGTTGAAAATGAGAGAACAGAACTCCTAAAAGAATTCGAAGTCAAAGAGAAGTTTATAGCAAAATTGAAGACTAAATTAGAAGGAACACAAGAATGAACGAACAAAAGATAATACCTGAAAAGAAAGAGTAGATTTAAAAAAGATAATAATTTTACATTTAAAAAAATAAAAAAATATAAAAAGATTTGAGAAAAAGAAACAAGTATTAAAGATAGGCAAAGAAGATTAAACATGTAGATAGTAGGAGTCCCTTAAGATAATAATCAAAGCAAAGG
>NW_012122376.1:1881023-1888595 GCF_000951035.1 Colobus angolensis palliatus | reverse complement strand
AGGTTCAAGTGATTCTTCTGCCTCAGCCCCCTGAGTAGCTGGAACTACAGGCATGCGCCACTATGCCTGGCTAATTTTTTTTGTATTTTCAGTAGAGATGGGGTTTCGCCATGTTGGCCAGTCTGGTCTTGATCTTCTGACCTCAAGTGATCCACCTGGCTCAGCCTCCCAAAGTGCCAGTATTATAAGCGTGAGTCACTGGCACCCAGCCTAAAAAAAATTTTTTTTAATTAGCCAAGCCTGGTGGTGCATGCCTGTAGTCCCAGCTACTCAGGAAGCTAAGGCGGGAGGATTGCCTGAGCCCAGGAGTCCACGCCTGCAGTGAGCTATGAGTTTGCCACTACACTCCAGCCTGGGCAACAGAACAAGACTCTGTCTCAAAAAGAAAAAAAACAAAAAAAACAAAAAAAAAACAACAAAACAAGAAAAGAAAGTGTTCCCACAAGCTCTTCCTGAGGAGTCTGATAGAGATTGAGCCTCAGACCCCTACATGGTCAGAGTCACCAGCACAAGGACTGGTGGTGTATGTGACATCTATTGTTACCTATAGAACTATAACAAAGTGAGGGTTCTCTAAGGAAATTAAAGAGATGAAGGAAGCACCTAGAGATTAAAAGAGACTTAAAAGACAAATCAAAAATATTTTAAATGTAAGACTATAGTATATACAGAGTCTTTCTGGGTGATAAAAAAAAAATGGATGTAGAGTCTATTTGGGTGATAAAAAATATTTTTAAAAAGCACAAGAAAGTTATTTCTATAAAAAATCAGGACAGCGGTTGGTTATGGGGCTGGAGACAGGGCTGTGAGGAGGACAGGTTCATGGATGAAGGGGCTTCTGGGTGGCTAGCAGAGTTCTATTTCTTTCTTAGCTTGAAGGTGTTTGCCTTATAATAATTCACTAAGCCATACATTTGATTTCTGAAGTTTGCTGGATTTGTCATTTATTTTACAATGAAAAGATTTAAAAGAAAAACAAAAGCAAAGATTTACTCCAGAGATTGGTTTTTGAAAAACCAAAACCTCATTTGTCTCATGTTCTCTTCTAGAGTTGTAACGTAACTATCTCTGTGAAATGAAGAAGGAAACAAAACCTGTTTAGAAACTCGTATCCCGTAGCAGAATGAACACACAATTTTCTATCGCTCAGTTTCACAGGGCTCTGTGTGGCTGTTCCAGTCTGCGGAATAGAGAAATTCACCCGCACACCTCCTTCTCTCAGAACAGGATCAAGTCACGTTTCTTCAACAGAACAAAAATGTACGTCCCCATTTTCTGCTTGAGACTAACAGAGAGACAGTGTGAGATTCTTCAATTTCCTTAGAAAAGTATAGCTCAGTTTGGTACCTTCGGGTCATCCATGCTGGGTTGGACTTGAGCTAGCCAAGGGCTCCCTGGCTCAAGTTGATGAATGAGTCTAAGCAGGTTTGAGCATAGCTTTGCACTCGGAGATGTCCTGGCTCCGCCTGAGCTCTCCTGCCATGCCCTCGGGCTGGCTACTTCCATTTGCACCTTGTTTAAGAGCTGCCAGTGCCAGTCATTTAGCAAACAGACACCAGGGCCCTCCAAAGATGTTAGACTTGAACTTTGACTCCCCAGACCCACCAGGGAGGTCAAAAACAGCCCCTTGCATTTCTCAAGGACAAGGAAACCAGCAGAAATGTAAGATGCAGGTCTGCTTTTCTGAAGTCAACAGCACTTTCTGCATTTGTGCTAACCTAACCTCATCCAAATGGGTAGTACTGGTGGCATCTGCCTATGTAAATTTCCCTGCCAGTGCGGCTCTTCCCCAGCTGCAGTGAGTCTAACAGTGAACTTGAAAATAACAAGAATCTCTAATCCTGTCACTGGAAAATGGAACTATACCTTTAAGGCATACCTGAAAAAGGTCAGGATGCTGGGCTCTGGGAGCTCCTGGACTGTAGGTGGAACCCAGGCCTCCTGCCTTCCCAGAGCCCCAGCCTGCAGTACACGCCTACATAGCAGAGGCCCTCAATACACGCTAATGTGCAATAATAAATAGATACTCTATGGCATGTATTATACATGCATACTTATGCACATCTATCAATGATAATATGTAATGTTAAGGTGTGGGTTCTGCCTTGGAGAGTAAGGGTGTCTAGTTGGGTTGATGATCCTCCCACACAGGCAGTAACTAAGAAGCGACTGAACACTGAGCCACCTTACCCGCCCCTGCCTGCCGTTCCGCATGCCTCGGGCCGGCCCCGCCGCGCTCGGCACTCTCGAGGCCCTTCTGACCCTAGGATCTGCCAGGCTCATTCCTGCCTTTGCACTTGCTGTTCCCTCAGTTCTAAATGCTCTCACAACACACTATACACATGACACACACCACACGCGACACACACTACACGCACCACACACATTTCACAGACCACCCAGGTTTTGCAATCCTTCTACTTGTCATGATTCAGGGCTCAGCTCCCTGTCATCACTTCCCAGAGGCTTTCCTGAAAGCCCCCAGCTAAAGCATGCACACACACACACATGCACACACACATACCACACCAAAACCACACACATACACACACGCCACACAACACTCACACACACACATGTACACCACACGTCATACACACCACACACAACATACATTCACACACACACCTGCACACACATCACACCACACACACCACATACATACACATGAACATACAATGCCACACACAAAAACGTACACACATTACACACACATTCATGCCACACACCACATACCTTTCACCACACTACATACTCATCTCGCACCACAAAACACACCATATTCCGCAACACGTACAACACACCCACCACACACATACACACCACACACTATCACATACCACTCACCACATCACACACAAAAACATACACACACCACACATTCCCATATGCCATAACACACAGACACACCACACATATACACATTCTCACACACACTCACCATACACATATACATATCAGGCACACCCCATACCACTCACCATAACACACACACCACACACCAAACACCACATCACACATGCCACATATACATACACACCACACCATCACACACACACGCACCACATACCTGCACACCACACACATAAACATACACATACTACATACACCACACACATACCATATACAACACACACACCACACACACATCATATACCACATACCACTCACCCACATGCACATGCCACATAGACATGCTACCACACACAGCACACACACCCCACAACATACCACTCAGCACACAAGACACCGTAACACACACACACACCATATATACACATACCACACACATACATACACATGCACACAGCACACCCAACACACACGCGCGCACACACACACACACGCACGCGCACACACACTGAGATTTTCCCTGTAAACCAGTTTCGTTTTCTCCCTGGCACTTACCAGCTGCCGGGATCTGGCTGATCTACTTGTTCACTGGTTTATTTCCTGTCCCCCACTGGAGGACAAGCACCCTCAGAGCAGGCATCCCTCCACTGTCATATCCTGAACCTCTGGAACACCACCAGACTCCAAGAGCTGTTCGGGGAACCAGAAGTTGCAGGGAGGCCCCTAACCTTTGCCATCACCATCCCCACTCCCATCCTCAAGTCTTCACCCCCCTTACAAATCCCAGGGCCGGGGTTTGTGCTGAGCAGCAAAACTCAGGGATGGGATTCCCTTTGCGCAGTTCTCCTGTCAGCCTGGGGGACCTCTCTTCCCCTTCCTGATTCAGCACACACCCTCCCTTTGTACCTGCTACCAGACACTGGCCTCTGTCTTGCCAAACATCACAGCTGAGTGTCTCCACATGAGGTGGGGAACCTTGTTGACAGGTACATTGAGGGCGTGTGCTCAAGAAAAGGGCAGGGAGGAAGCAGGAGGCGAGGACATCAGGGCAAGAAGTGGTGTCCTTGGAGACAGAGCAGCTTCCTCTGATCCTGGAGACCCCTGGAGCAGGAAAAGCCCCACAGATCTGTCCCACTTGCAGGCAAGAAGTCAGCGTTGAGTGCCTCTGTGCCCATCAGACAATGGCCTCAGCCTAGGGTGGGTGGAGCCGAGCTCCCAGCCAGCCAGGGCAAGATCTGCCAATGGGGGGCAGCTAGAGCTTGCTGTAGCTGGGGATGCCGTCCTGGCAGGGAAAGTTACCTGGGCAGGCTCCACGGGCTTCCATCTGTAGTGTTGAGGTTCATACAAACGCCCAAAGAGCTGTGGACATCAAGCATCCCTTTGCTTCCTGCTGGGGAAGCCCCTCGGGGAAGGAAATACTGAGGGGGGAGACCTGCCCGAGCGGAGCCCAAGAGAGATATGCAGCCCAAATCGCTGTCCCACATCTCACGCATTAGAAGCAAGTGTTCAATAAATGTTAGTTCCTAGCTGTCGGCGTGCCCCCTGCAGCAGGGAATAAAGAGGTCTGGGCTCCCCACCTGCTCTCCCAACCCAAAGCCAACCCTGCAGGCTTGGCAGCCTTGTCTGCTCACCTTCCCATGGGGTGCTCAGCTCAGAGAACAAGATCGAGGAGACCCCTTTTCCCTGCAGCGCCTCTGCTCTACAACAGACTCTTTTCCAAGCAGCAGGAGAGCCTGGAGCTATCCAGTTGATAGCCTTAGGAAATTCCATTCAGCTGGTGCTGTTCTCACAGAATTTCTTCATTACTATTTTTACTTGTGAAAAGAAAATCAAGCATGCCTAAAATACACCCAGAGCACCTGTTTCAGGAACCTGTTTTATTCCATTGATTAAAAAAGAAAAAGAATGCGCTTCAGAAAATGAAGATCCCTTTTTCAATCTCGATTCATCCAGAATAGGAATTCTCCATATAGTGCAATTATTAGATAATTTAAATAGTTTGAAATTTAAATTTTTATAACATTATCACAACCTGGTATGTGTCACGGGTCAACCCTGGAAGACATTCATGGGTCCACCTGGGGGTGGGGTGCGGGGTCCTCATAACTCTGAGTTCAAGTGGAGTGTGGCAGAGGCTGAAAAAATTCCTTCCAAAGCCTGCCCAGAGCGAGTCTAACCCCCGCAGAGGGCCTTGCCTGTTACCTACAGCCAGGTCAGAGGAGCAGCCAGGAGCCAGGAGGGCGCAGGCACTGTTTTGTTCAACGTTTATCTCCCTGTATCCAGAATTCCGAGACTGTGCTGGGGCCTAGCATGTTCCTGGCCCTTTCCTGGTCCCTCTCACGGCCGAACCGTGGGAGGCAGGCAGCCCCCAGCCCTGCTGCCTTGGCCATGTCCTCCTTATCTGATTGGAACCCCTCTATTTACGATCTTGCCCCTCCAATCCAGCAGAATGCACTTTCTAATGCATGGCTTTATCAAACGTGCCACTTGCTGCTTAAAACTCTCTCCTGGCTCTGCCTGCTTCTAAGACAGAATCCAGAATGAAGGGTCCCCAGGATGCATCCACTCTGACCCTGTGAATGGTCCCCACTAGAGACTGCAGGTACCTGTTGTGAACATACACACGTGCATGCACACACGTGTACACACGCTCATGCATGTACACATGCACAGCTTCCCACTGCCAGTCTGCGTCTGTGCTGTTCGTTGCTGGTGGAGCTCATTTCTTCCTCTCCACAGGTAGGTGCTTTTTCTTTTTTTCTTTTTCTTTTTTTTGAGACAGAGTCTTGCTCTGTCACCCAGGCTGGAGTGCAGTGGCATGATCTCGGCTCACTGCAAGCTCCGCCTCCTGGGCTTACACTATTTTCCTGCCTCAGCTTCCCGAGTAGCTGGGACTACAGGCGCCCACCACCACGTCTGGCCAACTTTTTGTATTTTTAGTAGAGATGGGGTTTCACCGTGTTAGCCAGGGTGGTCTTGATGTCCTGACCTTGTGATTCGCCTGCTTTGGCCTCCCAAAGTGTTGGGATTATAGGCGTAAGCCACCGTGCCTGGCCCAGGTGCTTTTTCTTCTCCGCTCTTTCATTCATTATTTCTGCAGCCCCATTACTGCTGCAGGGCTGGGCCCCTACAAATCCCTCCTCTGCCAACTCCTCCCATGTCCCCTCCCTGCTTCTCAGCCCTGCCTCGCCCTCTTTGGGGCGACAGCCCTGCAGAGGGCATAGTGTCCGTGGTGTGGGACAGGAGAGGGTTTGAAGTGTGTACATGAATGAGCACTTCTTTCTTCGGGTAATCAGGCCTTTTTTTGTTATCTTCAATTTGTGGCAAGTAATACCGGTTCTCCTTCCTAAAAACAACTTACTTCTTTTTCATTTTAAGAAAAATATTGAGCAAATAGTGTAAGTGATGTTGGATGTGCCTAAAGTCCTTCAGGTGGTGGAAGAGGGACTCGTTTGCAGACTCATGGCCCCAGCTGTATCTACCTATCTTGCATGTACACCTTTCCACTGTAGCTTTTCCTACTCTTGTTCCCTCTGGACCAGGAGCTTCCGGGGGGAGGCAGAAACAGCTCTTGGCCATCATTGTGTTCCCAAGGCCTGCGATGCCCAGCACTCAGTGCAGGGCACACTCAGTTCCTGCCTGAGCTGGGCACTGTGTGCTCCACAGCCTCCTGCTAGGCCTGGTTGTGCGTCTGACGTGGCCCAAAAGTGACTTCCTCATTGCCTGTGGTCCAGTCCTGGTCCCTGGATGACAGCCAAGCAGGGAACAGTGTGTTTACCTGCCTGCATCTGGCTGTGGTCCGGCCTCAGAAGTTCTCACGACTCCACTGCTGACCTTGGGTCTCCTGGGTGGCTCTGCAGCACCTGGTTCACGGCGCAGCCAGGGAACTGGCAAGACAGAGCCCAGTAACCGGCTTGTGAACGGATTTGAAGGTCATTGGCGTGTTCTCTTCTGGGAAGAGGTCTGGGAGTGGTGCCCTGTGATGCTTACTTTCAGGTGGCTTGTCCAGGTTTTAAAAAAGGTTAATTGGGATTGCTATGTATTCTCCACTGTCATTCAGCTGCTCCCTTACATGGGCCAGATCAGCTGGTGCCCAGGGCAGAGGACTTGGGCTTGTATCTCTCTGTGCCATACACAGCTCCTGCAGCACCCAGAAGAGAGGTTGAGTTGCTCAAGATTCCCCATTTATCCACTCCTTTCTTCCTTTCTTTAGTTATTCATTCCACTGTAGCAGGATGGGCTGCAGACAAAACTCCTCAGACACCAAGTTAAAGAAGGAAGGCGTTTATTCGGCCAGGGGCATCTGCAAGACTCCAAGACTCCAAGACTCCTGTCTCAAGAGCCGAGCCCCCCAAGTCCTGTCCCTTTTAAGGGCCCACAACTCTAAGGGGGTGCATGTGAGAGGGTCATGATCGATTGAGCAAGCAGGGGGTACGTGACTGGGGGCTGCATGCACTGGTAATTAGATCGGAACAAAACAGGATAGGGATTTTCACTGTGCATTTCTATACAATGTCTGTAATCTATAGATAACACAACCGATTAGGTCAGGGGTCGATTTTTAACTACCAGGCCCAGGGAGAGGCCCCGGGCTGACTGCCTGTGGATTTCATTTCTGCCTTTTAGTTTTTACTTCTTTCTTTGGAAGCAGAAATTGGGCATAAGACGATATGAGGGGTGGTCTCCTCCCTTACCACTAACACCTTAACCCATTTCCTA
>NW_012122376.1:1878848-1880973 GCF_000951035.1 Colobus angolensis palliatus | reverse complement strand
CTCTGCCAACTCCTCCCATGTCCCCTCCCTGCTTCTCAGCCCTGCCTCGCCCTCTTTGGGGCGACAGCCCTGCAGAGGGCATAGTGTCCACGGTGTGGGACAGGAGAGGGTTTGACGTGTATACATGAATGAGCACTTTTTTCTTTGGGTAATCAGGCCTTTTTTTGTTATCTTCAATTTGTGGCAAGTAATACTGGTTCTCCTTCCTAAAAACAACTTCTTTTTCATTTTAAGAAAAATATTGAGCAAATAGTGTAAGTGATGTTGGATGTGCCCAAAGTCCTTCAGGTGGTCGAGGAGGGACTCGTTTGCAGACTCACGGCCCCAGCTGTATCTACTCTATCTTGCATGTACACCTTTCCACTGTAGCTTTTCCTAGTCTGTTGTTCCCTCTGGACCAGGAGCTCCTGGGGGGAGGCAGAAACAGCTCTTGGCCATCATTGTGTCCCCAAGGCCTGCGATGCCCAGCACTCAGTGCACGGCACACTCAGTTCCTGCCTGAGCTGGGCACTGTGTGCTCCACAGCCTCCTGCTAGGCCTGGTTGTGCATCTGACGTGGCCCAAAAGTGACTTCCTCATTGCCTGTGGTCCAGTCCTGGTCCCTGGATGACAGCCAAGCAGGGAACAGTGTGTTTACCTGCCTGCATCTGGCTGTGGTCCGGCCTCAGAAGTTCTCACGACTCCACTGCTGACCTTGGGTCTCCTGGGTGGCTCTGCAGCACCTGGTTCACGGCGCAGCCAGGGAACTGGCAAGACAGAGCCCAGTAACCGGCTTGTGAACGGATTTGAAGGTCATTGGCGTGTTCTCTTCTGGGAAGAGGTCTGGGAGTGGTGCCCTGTGATGCTTACTTTCAGGTGGCTTGTCCAGGTTTTAAAAAAGGTTAATTGGGATTGCTATGTATTCTCCACTGTCATTCAGCTGCTCCCTTACATGGGCCAGATCAGCTGGTGCCCAGGGCAGAGGACTTGGGCTTGTATCTCTCTGTGCCATACACAGCTCCTGCAGCACCCAGAAGAGAGGTTGAGTTGCTCAAGATTCCCCATTTATCCACTCCTTTCTTCCTTTCTTTAGTTATTCATTCCACTGTAGCAGGATGGGCTGCAGACAAAACTCCTCAGACACCAAGTTAAAGAAGGAAGGCGTTTATTCGGCCAGGGGCATCTGCAAGACTCCAAGACTCCAAGACTCCTGTCTCAAGAGCCGAGCCCCCCAAGTCCTGTCCCTTTTAAGGGCCCACAACTCTAAGGGGGTGCATGTGAGAGGGTCATGATCGATTGAGCAAGCAGGGGGTACGTGACTGGGGGCTGCATGCACTGGTAATTAGATCGGAACAAAACAGGATAGGGATTTTCACTGTGCATTTCTATACAATGTCTGTAATCTATAGATAACACAACCGATTAGGTCAGGGGTCGATTTTTAACTACCAGGCCCAGGGAGAGGCCCCGGGCTGACTGCCTGTGGATTTCATTTCTGCCTTTTAGTTTTTACTTCTTTCTTTGGAAGCAGAAATTGGGCATAAGACGATATGAGGGGTGGTCTCCTCCCTTACCACTAACACCTTAACCCATTTCCTAAATTCCAGTTTCCTCCCTCCACAGTCTCTCTTCCCTACTGCCACCAGGGTGAGCTTCCTAGGGCATAGTTTCAGATTGCACTACTCCTTGGGCTCAGTGATCTCAGTACCCAACCCTCTGGACCCATACCCTGCCACTCACTGTCCACCTACCCCCATCCTCCAGTCCCAGGCACTGAGCACTTTGCCAAAGAGGACCGTTCCTTCTGCCGTGTTTCCATCACGCCCGCCCTTGCCCCAGAGGTCACCTCTTAGTCCACTTTCCCCAGTTCCTCCAGCTAGTAGGAGTTTCTCTTTCTTCTGGACACCTTAAGCCTGCAGTCATGTCTGAGGAGGGGAAAGGTGTGGGTTTGTGTGTTGGAGCCCCTTGAATGACACCTCGGGAGCCTGCCCCCAGTGTGCCTTCTGACGTATCAGCAGAACCATGTGATGAATGGAAGGTCTGGCACACGGTAGGCACTCATCCAGCCGTGGGAAGAATGGGAGAGCTGGCACATGGTAGACACTCATCCAACAGTGGGATGAATGGGAGGTCTGGCACACGGTAG
>NW_012122376.1:1874986-1877879 GCF_000951035.1 Colobus angolensis palliatus | reverse complement strand
AAAAAAAAGCCATGTGTGTCTCATGTAACTGAAAAGTCCAGGGAAGCATGTCTCGTTCCTTCAGGTCCATCAGAAACTCTAAACTGAGTCAATAGATGGGTCCTCGAAGTAAGTGCTGGGCCAAGAACAATGGCTTTCACTGATTACCGGGACCTGGGTCATGAGACAACCCCTAGCAGGCAGTGGGGAGGGTCTGTCCCTCCTGAACTTCTTGGACTGGGAACAGGGGAGGGTGGATGTACTAGTTTCCTGGAGCTTCTACTATAGAATATCACAGACTGGAAGGCTTAAACGACAGAAATTATTTTCTCACAGTTCTGGAGGCTGGAGGTCTGAGAAGTTGTGGGCAGATCTGGTTTCCTCTGAGGCCTCTTTTCCTTGGCTTGCAGATGGCCACCTTCTCCTCACATGGTCTGTATGTGTGTGCAGCCCTGGTGTCTCTATGTGAGTACAAATTTCCTCATTTTCATTTGTAGAGACAGGGTCTCACTATGTTGCTCAGGCTGGTCTCAAAACTCCTGGCCTCAAGTGATCCTCCCACCTCGGCCTCCCGACTGCTGGGATTATAGGTACGAGCCACCTTGCCCAGCCCTGAATTTCCTCTGCTTGTAATGACATCAATCAAATTGGATTAGTGCTCACTCCTTTTACCTTAGTGACCTCTTTCAAGGCCCTATCTCCAAAATACAGTCACACTCTCAGGTACTGGGCATTAGGACTATAACATACGAATTTTGGGGGGACATCATTCAGCCCATAATTGTGGATCCCCAAAGAACAATCAGGATGGTGTTACCAAAAGAGGAGTGAGTGGGGACACACAGTCCCAGCAGACAGCCACTGTAATTCACAGAGCTCAGAACAGTAGCAACAGTGAGTGCTCCCAACCAGATAGGAAGGATCACTTCTGCCTAAGTTTAAAAGGAAGAAACTGAGAATACCAGAATTTGCTGGCTAGAATAAGTGACCTCAGAGACCATCTACACCAGTCCCACATGACAATCACAGCTCCCATGAAAGCACTGGCTCTGGCTTCCCTGGCCTCTGGTTCTTTCCTCATTATGTTCATGGTTTTCTCTATCTCTCTGGTCACACAGAGTATATTTATAACACTGTTTTCAGGCCTCTGCCTGCTAATTCCATCATCTTTTTCATTTCTGCATTTGTTTCTACTGACTTTTTCCCCTGGTTGGGGGCCATATTTTCTGGCATCTTTGCATGGCTAGTAATTTTTGAATGGATGCTAGGCATTGTGATTTTACTTTGTTGTGATTAAACGCTGCTGGACCTTGTTCCAGCATGCAGCAAGTAACTTGAGCTCAGTGTTTTTTCTCGCCCTGTCGCCAGGCTGGAGTGCAGTGGCCGGATCTCAGCTCACTGCAAGCTCCGCCTCCTGGGTTCGCGCCATTCTCCTGCCTCAGCCTCCCGCGAGTAGCTGGGACCATAGGCACCCACCACCTCGCCCAGCTAGTTTTTTGTATTTTTTTAGTAGAGACAGGGTTTCACCGGGTTAGCCAGGATGGTCTCGATCTCCTGACCTCGTGATCCACCCGCCTCAGCCTCCCAAAGTGCTGGGATTACAGGCTTGAGCCACCGCGCCCGGCCGAGCTCAGTTTTATTCTCTTGAGCTGGCTTTTCAGTTTTATTACTTCCCAGAGTAGCCTTCGGTTTAAAGCTGTGATCTTTCGGAGGACTTTGCCTGATCCCCTCTAGATTGTGAGGTGTTTCCACACTGGCTGGAGGGAACACTGAGTACTGTGTGAGCTCACCGAATTCTTCCAGGCCTGGTACTCTCTGGTGTTCTTTCTGCTGCCAGCCTCATGGAGCTTCACCCCACAGATGCAGAGATCAGCATTCATTCAGAGACTCAGGATGGCTCTTCTGCAGAACTCTGGTGTTCTCTCTTCGGGTGAGCAGCTCCCTCATCCTGGGTACTCTGACCTGCAAATCCTAGTGACTTGGCTTCTCTGAACTCCATTATCTGTTTCCACCCAGTGAGACTCAGGGTTCAGCTGACTTCTCCCTCCTATGTGCAGCTCAAAGCTGCCTCCAGGAAGGAAGCTGGGCAACTGCAGGGTACACCTCATTTGTTTCACTCCTTTCAGGGATCACAGTCCTGCACCACCTGATGTCCAGCATCAGAAAACCATTGTTTTATCTAGAGTCCTTACCTGGGCTAAGTTCTGCTGCCATTATTTCATTCAATCTTTAAAACAGCTTAGAAGTCAGACTATCTTAAAAATGAGGAAACCTTGCCAGTCAGAATGGCAATTATTAAAAAGTCAAGAAACAGTCGATGCTGGCGAGGCTGTGGAGAAATAGGAATGCTTTTACACTGTTGGTGGGAATGTAAAAGCATTGTGGAAGACAGTGTGGTGATTCCTCAAGGGTCTAGAACCAAAACATATCATTTGACCTAGCAATCCCATTACTGGGTATATATACCCCAAGAAAGAGAAATCATTTTACTATAAAGACACATGCACACATGTTTATTGCAGCACTATTTACAACAGCAAAGAATTGAAACCAACCCAAATGTCCACCAATGGAAGACTGGATATGGAAAATGTGGTACATACACAACACAGAACACTAAGCAGCCATGAAAAGGATAAGATCATGTCCTCTGCAGGGACACGGATGAAGCTGGAAACCATCATCCTCAGCAAACCAACACAGGAAGAGAAAGCCAAATACCACATATTCTCACTCATAAGTGGGAGATGAACAATAGGAACGCATGGACACGGCGGGGGCTGGGGGCGGACAACACACACACCAGGACCTGTCAGGGGGTGGGGGCCAGGGGGAGGGAGAGCATTAGGACAAATACCTAATGCATGTGGGGCTTACAACCTAGATGACAGGTGCAGCAAACCACCATGGCACA
>NW_012122376.1:1871722-1874479 GCF_000951035.1 Colobus angolensis palliatus | reverse complement strand
AAACGGATTCTGCAATCTCAAGCTCCTCCTTCCCCACTTTGACTTTATTTTATAAAATATTTCAAATATGGAGAAAAAAGTAGAAAGATGAAACACTCATAGACCCATACCTAGATTGAGCAATTTTGCTTCATCTTGTTTATTCCTATATTATTTTAAATAACAAATATAATGACAGTTCACTTCTAAATACTCCAGCATGCATCTCTAAAATTTAAGGATCTTTTCCCACCTAACCATGATAGTAACTATTATTACACTTAAGAAAATAAAAAAAATATATATAATCTAATAACAGTCCATAGTTCAAACCACCTCTTGCCCTTAACATTTTTTTAAGTGTTGGATAATTAAAAGCAGTTTCCAATCAAGGATAACACAGTACATTTAAATGTTGTATTTCTTACATCTTTTAAAATCTAGAACAGCTCTTCTCCACTGTCCCCTTCGTGCTCTACAATATTGACTATTGAAAAGACCAGACTACTACCTGAAAGAATATTCTACCCTCCGGCTTTGTTTCAGTGTCTTTTTTTTTTGAGACGTAGTTTCATTCTTGTTGCCCAGGTTGGAGTGCAATGGCACGATCTCTGCTCGCTGCAACCTCGGCCTCCTGGGTTCCAGCACTTCTCGTGCCTCAGCCTCCCGAGTAGCTGGGATTACAGGTGCCTGCCACTGTGTCCAGATTTTTTTTTCAAGTAGAGATGGGTTTCACTATGTTGGCCAGACTGGTCTTGAACTCCTGACCTCAGGTGATCCACCCATCTCAGCCTCCCAAAGTGCTTGGAGTAGAGGCATGAGCGGCTATGCCTGGCCTATTTCACTGTTTATTTCTTATGGTGTCACTTGTTCCTCAACCTCCTCTATTTCCTGTAAGCAGGAAGTTGGGTCTAAAGTCTTGAATATATACTTTTGGGCTGGGTGGCATTGTGCATTGTGACCACATGCCTGGTCATCCAGTATGATGCCCAGATCTGGCACTGGATCCAAGAGGCAGTGGGCATAGGCCTCCCTGCAAGACCTTGTTCCTCCCCTTTCAAAGAGTAAGCAATGTGTGGTCAGGCCCCTTTTCCTGCATAAAATCTCCACATCCCTGCTCCATTCTCATCTCTCCCCACCAACTGAGAAACATGCCCCACTGACTCACCGTGCCTTCTGATACCTCCACCAGGCAAGATTTTGCTGAATTTACCTCCTGAATTTGTAGTGCAAACGTGTGAAATTTTTTTGAATTAAAAAAATTAAAACTATAATTTTCAAGATTTAAAACTGTAATATTAATTATGTTCTTCATGGCTCCAAAGCAAGATTCTGTTGTATCTTGGAGAAGGGGGGCCACTACTCTGAAATCCCAGTGACAGGCAGCACTGAGCAACTGAGAGCCTCAGCATTCTTGGGCTGGTCACACCCATAAGCATGGCACAGACCCAAGTCCTGCAAGATGTCTGGGAGGGCAACTGAGACCTGTGGTCCAGCCACATTGACTCAGGAGGCAAAAATGTAAACACGCCACCACCTCTGGGGCTCCTGGAATTGGAGACGAAGCCAGCTCTGAGCTTATGCAACCACAGGACAGTGAGAGAGGGCCATGGACTTGATTTAGAGCCACAAGATGAGACCACTGCCCAAACACCCAGGGATGCTGACGAATCTTCTCAGAGCTTCAAGGACTGTGGCTACAGGTACATCTTGGCCAAAGGTGGGCACGTGTTGCAATCAAGGGACTGAAGCCACAATCACAAAAACCTGGCCCATGGTCCACCTGGAGTTGTTCTGTTTTGTTTGTTTTTGAGACAGAGTCTCACTCTGTCACACAGGCAGGAATGCAGTGGTGCGATCTTGGTTCACTGCAACCTCTGCCTCCTGGGTTCAAGCAATTCTCTTGCCTCAGCCTCCTGAGCAGCTGGGACTACACTCAGCTAATTTTTGTATTTTTAGTACAGACAGGGTTTCTACTAAAACCCTGGTTGGCCAAGCTGGCCTCGAGCGCCTGACTCAAGTGATGTGCCTGCCTCAGCCTCCCAAAATGCTGGGATTACAAGCATGGGCCACTGTGCCTGGCCCCATCTGGAGTTTTAAAATTCTGATTTATAAATTTATTATATGACAGTCTACCAAAAGTATGCAAATCCTGCCTACACTTATTAATGCATTCAGTGAGTCACCTTTATCTGAGTGCAAGCGGCAACTGTTCTAGAAAATGGGAACCATGAGGTTATCAAAGAACCTGGAGGTAGGGTGAGATGAGGAAGCACATCTTTACGATGTCTTCCACATGCAGTCACGTTTCCTCTTACAATCCTAAGACTGACCTGTGAGGTTCATATTACAACCCCTAGTTTATATGTAGGAATATCAGAACCCCAAGGTTTAGAAACAGAATAGCCAGAAACAGGAGGATGGCCATGCAGCTAGGCATGGCAAGGTCAGGCCTCCCAAATCTACATGACTCTTAATAAGCTCCTGGCCATTCATTGCAGCATGCCATCTCCAATGCAGAATCACACCAACTGAATTGAAACTGCACATTAAAGAGAAGGCGAGTGTCACCAAAATCTATTTCCCAGGCTTCTTTGCAGAATTCCAAATTCCTAGCACGACCAATAAGGCCCTTCTTCTACATCTTGCAGCCTCAATGTATGTGACTTTCCTGTTGTTCCCTATGCTTTGGCCATCCTGGCCTTTCCGTGCTCTGAAGGAGTGCTGTTCCTTCCTAAACCAGGGCCTTTGCACGTGCTATTCCCACTCCAGTTCACC
>NW_012122376.1:1869430-1871672 GCF_000951035.1 Colobus angolensis palliatus | reverse complement strand
AGTGATGTGCCTGCCTCAGCCTCCCAAAATGCTGGGATTACAAGCATGGGCCACTGTGCCTGGCCCCATCTGGAGTTTTAAAATTCTGATTTATAAATTTATTATATGACAGTCTACCAAAAGTATGCAAATCCTGCCTACACTTATTAATGCATTCAGTGAGTCACCTTTATCTGAGTGCAAGCGGCAACTGTTCTAGAAAATGGGAACCATGAGGTTATCAAAGAACCTGGAGGTAGGGTGAGATGAGGAAGCACATCTTTACGATGTCTTCCACATGCAGTCACGTTTCCTCTTACAATCCTAAGACTGACCTGTGAGGTTCATATTACAACCCCTAGTTTATATGTAGGAATATCAGAACCCCAAGGTTTAGAAACAGAATAGCCAGAAACAGGAGGATGGCCATGCAGCTAGGCATGGCAAGGTCAGGCCTCCCAAATCTACATGACTCTTAATAAGCTCCTGGCCATTCATTGCAGCATGCCATCTCCAATGCAGAATCACACCAACTGAATTGAAACTGCACATTAAAGAGAAGGCGAGTGTCACCAAAATCTATTTCCCAGGCTTCTTTGCAGAATTCCAAATTCCTAGCACGACCAATAAGGCCCTTCTTCTACATCTTGCAGCCTCAATGTATGTGACTTTCCTGTTGTTCCCTATGCTTTGGCCATCCTGGCCTTTCCGTGCTCTGAAGGAGTGCTGTTCCTTCCTAAACCAGGGCCTTTGCACGTGCTATTCCCACTCCAGTTCACCTAGCTGGTTTCCGCTTATCCTTAAAGTCTGGGTTTATCTTATTTCCTCAAGGGAGCCCTCACTGCTCTGGAGCAGGTCAGGCCACCATGTCCTTTATCATAGAACACCCTACTTCTCGTGGACAGCACCTTCACAGATGCTTCTCCTTCAAGGGGTCACAGTCACCAGGCCACCACCACAGCGCCTGAAGCCTGGAGGTTTCTGATTTCCACAGAAAGCTTCAAGTGCATGCTGTGTGTGAGTGAGCCTGGCCACTTCCTCTGTGGGATTTCAGTTCCTTATCAGTAAAACAGAGCCCGTGGCTTTCCATGAATGTGGGGTTGACTTACCAGAATGCTCAGGTCCCACGTTATCCTCTTGAACGCAGCAGGTTCCCTCTAAACCCACGAAAATGGAAAAGCTCTGCTGCCATTCCTGAATGTTTATTTAATCTGCATTCTGGGTGGCCCCTAGGGTAGGTGATGGGCATTCTCCACCCAGGATGGTGCCCCAGCTGGTCCTCCCCAGGCCCTGTGGCCATCCTGTGGGCTCCCGAGCCCTGCTGTTCAGCACTGTCCCTACCCCACAGAGGTAGAGACCTCTTTTTCTTACCTTCTTCTTTTTACCTTCGTTCCTCCAATCCCCGATGGCCCCCTAATCTACTGCAGTTGTCTCTGTGTCTTCGGAGAGAAGATGCCCCATTAATATGCCATGATACCAAATTTACTCCATTTAAAGGGCTGCCTTCATTCGGAGGCTTTGTCCATTTTTTGGTTTTAACCTCTCTTTTCTGAAATTGCAGTAAAAATAAATAGGTGTGTGTTGCTTTAACTTTTCCCTTGGAGAAATCTGAAGCCCCCACCTTTTACTGTCAAGGGAAACACCGGGGCCTGAGAACTCCCATCTCGGGCAAGGATGCCGTTCTTGAGCACCACCCGTGGCCTGGGCTTTCCTTTCCCTGCTTCTGTCTTCCCCAGATCCTGAGTCCCACATCTATTCTAGCATCAGCTTCTGCAAGCCAAGCCGGGCTGGGGTTTCTGCGACTGCTTCCTCCTGGTCTCTCTGAAAAACTCCACTCATTCAGTACCCAAGCAAGAGGTCATCTGTCTGGAACGCACTCCCTCGGCAGCGCTGCGCCACTTCTTTTCACCCCATTTGAGTGGCCGGCACTTACCTGTGCTCTTACCTGACACGTCCCTTCCCCCAGCACACTCTGGCAATGGGTGGGCAGGCGCTCAGGTAACGTTGGTTGAATGAATGAATGAGCCACGTGCTCAGGAGGGCCCTTCCCAGGGCCTCTGCTGTTTGTTCTGCTCTGGGATTCTCCACCAGGGAGTAATCCGAGTTTGGGACCTCGCACCATCTGGCTCTGGCCTAAGCCCGCGCCTTGCCTGCCGCCCGTTTCCTACCCCGCGTAGAAACCCCCCGCCCATCCCGCCCCCCAAGGGCGCACCCCTCTCACGGCGTGAGCGCCAGCCCTGGGAGCTCCAGGAACTCAGGAGAA
>NW_012122376.1:1853951-1868347 GCF_000951035.1 Colobus angolensis palliatus | reverse complement strand
CGGGTCCGTCCGCTGGGGACCCGCAGCCCGCCGCCGAGGCCTGCGGACCCCCACCTCCTCCTGACCTGTGCGCCTGGTCTCGGGACCTTGCCGTGGCTGCTCTCCCGCTCTCCGGGGTCCGGGATCTTCCCATTTGGTTTTCGGGCTTGCTGTTCCCCGTCCCACCATCCACAGACATCCTTGACCGCCTGCCTCCTCCAGGCCAGTCGGCCCGACTGGGAAGACCTTTGGTGGCCTCGCCTCCCACAGCCCAGGCTGTGTCCTCCGAGGGCACCGTCTCAGCAGCAGCCCCGCGCCCATTCTGTGCCTGGCCCGTGCTGGGCCTGCACTGGCAGTGACTTGCCTGCCCCTCTGCTGGTGTGGTTCGAATCCTGGCCCTCTGACTTTTGGGAAGCGCCCTTGTTCCCGGAGCGCTCTCCTTTCTGTGAACAGTTGCTTCTCTCTGCTGTCAATGACTTACAGGGGGCCCTGACCACGGAGCCAGCTGGACAGTGGTCGTGGGGACAGTGCTGGGACAGCCATGGGTCCCACCGGGCCTGCACTTAGCTTGTTCCACATGCTGGGAGGCATAGGGGGGCCTCCTTGCTTCAAGACCATTATGGCTGAGCTTCCTCCCCATCTCCCCATTTTGCAGATGAGGAAACCGAGGCTCAGACAGATACATTCACAAAAGTGCAGGAGAGCTCGTCTGTCTGACTGTAGACTCTGTAACCTGCACCCTGTGCACCACCTAATGGATTCAGTCTGGGGCACTTGGCACGTGCCTTCAGTCTGCATCGGAGGAGGAGGGAGGTTCAAGGTGGAGATTCCAGCTGAGAATGCTTGGGGTGTGGTGACAGTGGGGGTCCTTTGGGGGGTAGTGTGTAGGGGAGAGAGCTGAGGACTGACTCCCAGGGAACCTAGCACCAGCACGCAGAGAGAGAGAGAGAGAGGGAAAGAGAGAGGGAGGAGGAAGTGGATAGTTGGGAGAGGCAGGAGGCTGGCAGAGGAGCAGGCATCCCATAGCCCTGGCCCTGCTGAGGAAGGAACTCAAGCGCCCGTGGCAAGGGTGCAGTAATGGCCATTGGGGATGCAGTGGGGGCCATCCCTGCTCCCAGTCTACAGAGGCAAGGAAGAGGTGGATTGCTTGGCCGAGCTCACATCACTAGTAAGTGGTGCCTCCTGGATGTGAAGTGTGGCCGCCTCGGTTTCAGCTGCTACGGTGTCCTGTGATTGCCTGCAGATGGGCAGGGCTTCTCTTTGGGACACCACATTTTAAGAGACCTTGTTGCCCTTCATCTGCCCTCGAAGAGACCTGGATGGTGTCAGTGAGGATCCTATAGCGTAGCTGGATGGTCTGGAGAAGACTGAAAAGAATGTTCATAGATGGGAGAACGGGTCTCCTTGCTGAGGAGGAGGCTGTGGGCCAGAATGGGGTGGTGCCCTTGAGTCTCACACCTTCCAGAAGCTTCACCAGCGCTCATGGTGGTGACTTCTAACATCACACCTCTTGCTAATACTTTGGTTTTAAGAAAACTCCATGTTTGATTAAGAAAAAATACATTTAAAAAAGTTAAGAAAACATAGATAACAGTGTTGGAAAATTTTAAAAGGTGAAAAGTATCTGGGATGGTTTTGCCAGGAAATTCCAGGAAAGATGTGCAGGGCTGAAGGTAGAGGAGAGAGTGGCTGCTGTGCTTCCTCTCACTGGGTGCAGATGACATCTCGCTGGGTAGACGATAATGAGACAGCACCACCCTGTTGGCATCCAGAGGCACTTTAACCGGAGTCCCCCGTCAGGGAGGGTGGGAGAGGAGCTGAGCATGAGCGCTTTGGGGCCGTCCCAGGCTCCCCACTTGTCTGGAAGTGTGCAGTGGGTTCTCATGGAGGGGGAGGGTGCTGACTGGGAAGGATGTAGGTGCTGGGATGTAGGGATTTATTTCCAGTAGGTGATTGGCTATTTCCACCTAAGGGAAAATTACTGGAGGACCCCTCCACCACCCATACCAACTCCAGCATTTTTCAGAGCTTAACAACAGTGCTGTGTTTCCCTGGAGGCGCTCTGGTGCCTCTGTGGGTGGACCACACTTCCACTTTGGCCACTTGGCCCATGAATGAATCACGAGGGGAAAGAAAATGATAAAACTCCATCTCATTTGGAAACATGAATCACAGCTTATTGTTTGCAAGTACTTGGAATCTGTTAGAAGCATTGTTTGTAAATGAGATACTTCAGTTGTTTATTTTGTAAAATTGGGAAAGGAGTAAACAGCTGATCTGGGGTCCCTTCTGCAAAAGCAAGAAATGCTGGTTCCTGCTGATTCATTCCACTGGGGACTGCCTGTGAAATTTAAGCAGCACGTGTTTCCCCCTTGGCTTGCAGTTGGTGGGTCATGTTTACGAGCCTGGCTTATTAACAGGCATAAACCTTGACTTAGCTGTCACACTGGCCAGGTGATCTTTTCCCTCACAGCCCAGTAGGCAGTCTTATGTCCCAACGTCAATAAAATTATGTTCCAATGGATCCTGTTCCTAAGGTTAGGTGAAAAGATGCAGTGTGTTCTAGAATCACATGTGAGGACCATGTGCTCACTCACATCTCAACCATAGTGTTGAAGGCAGAATAATGGTCCCCGAAAAGGTCCATGCCCTAATCCCCAGACTCTGTGAATTTGATATGTTACATGGCAAAAGGGACTTTGCAGATGTGATTCAGGTCACCTGGAGCTGGTCGTCAGGCCCATCCACATGGGCACAGGGAACTTTGGCTGTGAAAGTTATGAAACAGGCAGTCAGAAGAGCCTGTTCGGAGGCACAGGTGTTGGCCCTGAGATGTAGGGGCTCACTTGCAAGGACCAGAGGGAGGCCTCAGGAAGCTATGGGAGGCCCCTAGCTGATGACCGGCATGGAAACCTCAGTCCTACAGTCACAAAGAATTGGATCCTGCCAACACCCTGAATGAGCTTGGAAACAGATTTCCTCCCAGGGCCTTCTGCTAAGAGCCCAGCCAGCCAATACCTTGATTTTGAGACCCTGAGCCGCTGGGCATGTGGCCTGTGGAACTGAGATAATAAATTTGTGTGGTTTTTAAGCTGCTTAGGTTGTGGTAATTGGTTATGGCAGCAGTGGAAAACTAATACAGATGATGGGAGAGAAGCTTGCGGGGTGAGGCTCTCTGCACCCTTGAGATCTGTTACTAAGTTCATTGAAGGTGGTGAACCCAAGTGTGCTCTTCACTTTGACCACTTCCAGGGTACAGCTCTCAAATGGGATGGGGCATTGGCGCTACTCTTCTTCATAATGGAACCCTGAAGCAAATTACTCGTACTTTCTTAGCCTTGGTTTTCTCATCTGTGAAGTGGAACTAAGCCTGCTTGCTGCCGAGTTGTGAGGACTCCTCGAGATGATGTTGGCAGAGAATTTAGCACTGTATTCAAGATATGCCAAGTACTCAGTGAAGCATTGCTTTTATTAACTTTTTATTTAATAAAGCACAAAGTTTAGAAATGTAGTGACAAGTGACTTCTGTGTGCATTTAACAGGTTGCCGGAAAAATGCCTTTCTTCAGAAGTTGATTTCTTGATGGTATGTTTTACTTTCTAATGGGGTTGGAAGTCACATTTGCTCAGTGTGAGGAACCTGACTTGTATGCGTTCACATTAGCTCTGAGTGGTGATAATTGCTAGGAATTGTGTGATATCCAAATAAATTTGGGAGCGTGGGAGTTGAAAAGAGATCTCTTTTGTTATCTAGAGTAGCAAGCAAGCTGCCACTTTGGGGAAGAAAAATTAGATTTGATCATAAGTAAATAGAAATGCAGGCATTTTCATTCACTGGAGTTGCAGCAAAACCAAATCAGGGCATATTATATTTCTACAAACCTGATTTTACTTTGGAAACATAAAAAATTTAAATTTATTTCTGTGCCATTGTTTGCCTAGGATACCAGACATCCGATCAGGATTGTCTTAGCGTGTGTCAGTAGTTCTGTCTCTTGTTCTTTTATCACCTCTGTGGATGCAGGTAGTGAAATGGGGAGGAAGAAATAGGCCTTGTGGGTGTCCTTTGCTGGGTGTGGTGCTGGCGCCCCAGGGCCATCGCTGTAGCAAGTGCACGCTTGTACACTGTCCCCACTCTCCTTTCCTCCCTCCCTTTTCCCTTCTTCTCTGTACTTTGTATTTTCAGATGATTGCATTAAACTTTGTATTTTCAGGTAATTATAGCCAAATGTGGGTGTAAAATATAATTCAGAGAGATCATGAGTAGCCATTACTAGTTCCCCCTAAGGTTACGTCTTGTAAAGCTGTAGTACAGCTTCACGACTGGGATATTGACATTGATAGTCAAGGTACAGAACATTTCCAGCACCACAAGCACCCCTCAGTTGTCCTTATGTAGCCACACCTACCTCCCTTCACGCCTTTCTCCCCTCAAATCCTGGCCACCCTTTGCCTGTTCTGTGTTTTTATAATACTGTCCTTTAAAGAGTGTTCCATTAATGAAATTGCATAGGAGGTTAAACTTTCGGGATTGGCTTCTTTCACTCAGTATCTCTCTCTGGATATTCACCAGGATTTTGCTGCTTTGCTGAGTATCGTTTCATGGTCTGGATATGCCCCAGATTAACTCTTCACCTGTTGAAGGACATCTGGGTTTGGCTGTGACAGATATAGCTGCTGTCAACATGCACATACAGGTTTTAGTGTGAACCTAAGTCTTCATTTTCTGGGATAAATGCCCAGGAGTGCAGAGGCTAAGTTGTCTGGTAGTTGGATGTTTAGCTTTTTAAGAAACTGCTGAACTTGCCTGAAGTAACTGTGCCAGTTCACATTCCCACCAGCAGCATATATGTGATTGTAGATTTCTCAGAATCCTTGCCATCATTTGTCACTGTCCTTACTGCTTGTATAGGTGTGTAGTTGTCTTTCATTGTGGTTGGATTTTGCATTTGCCTTGGTTTCATGTGGGAGCCAGCGTGCAGCTTCCTGTGCTGCCGCAGTACAGGAGAAGGTGGCCAATCCAGAGGGTGCTGGTGGGGGTGCGGTATGCGCGGGTCCACTGAGCTGTGAAATTGTCCAGTGTGTTCAGGGGAGGACTTTGATCCAGTTTGAAGAGACATCACGGAGTGGAAGGCTCACTGGGCACGTGCAGCGGTGTGGAGACCACGGTTAACACTAGGCGGTCCCTTGTCGAGATGTAGTTGTCAGGATGTTCACTTTTCAAACCCTTCAGTGCATCCGGAAGGCCTTCGGGGAGGAAATGAGGAGGCGACCCCAGGAGGGGTCAGAGTTTGAGTTTTAGCCTTGACAAGGCCACTTTTCATGCATGTGACCCAGGGTGAGCGAGTGAACCTCTTCCAGTGTGGTTTCCCCGTTTTGAAGCAGCGCTGTTCAGGATGGTACTGTGGGCTTTGCCTCACTGAGGCTGGGCTGATGGGAGTTCACAGGAACTAAGTAATGTACCTTAAGGCAGTTTGGAAACATTGTTATGCAAATGGATTGTATTTGCCATCAGCCATTGTTCTTCAATTTGTTTTTATTGATGTCCTGGGAAGTGCTTTGGGGCTGATGTTGAAATCAGTGTGGAATTTGTGTGTTGACTGGAGCTACCTTAACAAAGGACCGCAAGACTGGGTGGCTTAACCAACAGGACTGTGTTTCTTCACGTTTCTGCAATGCTGGAGTCAAGGTGTTTTGGCAGCTGGTTTCTTCTGAGACCTCTCTCCTTGGGTTACAGGCGGCTGTCTTCACCCTGTCTTCATATGGTCTTCCTTCTGTGTGTGTCAGTGTCCTCATTTCCTCTTCTTATAAGGCCACTATGGCCAGGCTCGGTGGCTCACGTCTGTAATCCCAGCACTTTGGGAGGCTGAGGTGGGCAGGTCACTTGAGGTCAGGAGTTAGAGACCAGCCTGGCCAATATGGTGAAACCCCATCTCTACTAAAAATACAAAAAGTTAGCCGGATGTAGTGGTGGGCGCCTGTAATCCCAGCTACAGGGGAGGCTGAGGCAGAAGAATCGCTGTAACCTGGGAGGCAGAGGTTGCAGTGAGCTGAGATTGTGCCATTGTACTTCAGCCTGGGCAACAAGAACAAAAATATATCTCAAAAAAAAAAAAAAAAAAAAAAGGCCGGGCACAGTGGCTCATGTCTGTAATCCCAGCGCTTTGGGAGGCCGAGGTGGGCAGATCACGAGGTCAGGAGATTGAGACCATCCTGGCTAACACGGTGAAACCCCGTCTCTACTAAAAATACACAAAATTAGCCGGGCGTGGTGGCGGGCGCCTGTAGTCCCAGCTACTCGGGAGGCTGAGGCAGGAGAATGGCGTGAACCCGGGAGGTGGAGCTTGCAATGAGCCGAGGTCGTGCCACTGTACTCCAGCTTGGGTGACAGAATGAGAGTCTGTCAAAAAAAAAAAAAAAAAAAAAAAAGACACTACTCATACTGGATAAGGACCCACCCTAAAGACCACACTTTTAACTTAGTCACCTCTTTAAATTCCCTGCCTCCAAATACAGTCACACGTCCAGGATGCTGAATTTCTGAGGTTAGAACACTGACATATGGATTTGGAGGGACACAATGTAGCCCATAGTGGTATGATTTTGATAACATAAGACTTTTCATCTACAGTTTCTGGAACTCAGTCTTTAGTGGCCTTTGAATTTTTTTTTTTTTTTTTTCCTGTAAGGCTATGGGTCCCTGGTGCTACTGGACTCCAGGGAGGTTAGGAGCTTTCTAATGGACTCCGATTTGTTTCTGTATTCAGATCTGGAAATTCCTTGTAATCAAATTGGTGACAGAACAACGCAATCAGTTGGTTGGCACCCCAACAGGAACTTCAGAGCAGTTCTTTTTAAGTGTGATCATTCTATGAGCTTGGCTCAGTCTCTTCGAGCTCAACCTACCTGGGCTTCAGCTGCATTTAGCATTAGGATATTCACACATCCTGCTTGGATTTATTTCGAGTTTCTTATCATTTATGTTTTTGTAGTATGAGTAGGGCAGCCAGCCTCATACTGGCTCTGGAATCCCAGTTGGACAGTGATGACAAAACCCGGGCTTTGATGCTGGTGTCGCACACTTAGTGACCCAGGGCTGTCCCACACAACTCCAGGGGGCACTGTTCTTCTCCACAGCCCAGGAGGCTGGCTTCTCTCCCCCACTCACACCAATCACAGCCCTCCGGGGCCTTGGGCAGTCAGAAAAGTGCTTTAATATCAGGAGCTAATGGGGCAAGGGAGGGGGCTTGGCTTGTGACAAATAAATGACACCGGGCTTCTTGATGTTGACCTACAAGCTCAGTTTTGGCCTGGCACTCTGCAAGTATCCACATGCTCACATGCACGTGGGAAACTGAGTGTCCACGCAGGCACTCCCCGCCTTCAAAAGGCAGATGGTTTCACCCCAGACAGATGTCTGTCAGTTTGTTAAATTTTCATTTGGGTGCCTTGAAGAGAAAAAGGTCCTTTCTCTTGGCATATAGCATATGCTTGTCAAAACAGCTCAGGTTAGAGGTCGTAGAGATGTGTCTTTGAATATCAGCGTTGTGTTTTATTAGGTGTGTGACCTTGGGGGTTATTTACCTTAAGCCTGAGTTTCTCCTTTGTAAAAATGGTGATAACGCCAACCTCTTTGGACCCTTCTTAGGAGAAAGAGAAAACCTAGCCCAAACCGGGCCCATGGTCTGTGCTTGATAATGTTAGTTTCTTTCATCCTTTATTGATTGCTTTGTAAGTAGAAGGCTGTGTTGCCTGGGACTGAATCTCTAGCTTAATTCAGGCTCTCCCCAGCCCTGCTGCATGGGCCCCATTGCTTCTGTAGCCCTGGCCTGTTGCAAAGTGCTGGTCAGAATTTTAATGTTAGTTCTGAGGTTAGATCAGGGACTGTAGTTCTTATTGATTGCTGGGGGGCCCTGAAGGGACAGGATGAAGGCAGATCTCTACATCTCTCATCAGAAATGTTACCTTGAGTCTTTATCTAGTTGCAGTTGCTGTTTAGACCTATGATTTCTTGCTACATCTCCTGAGGAGTGTGATGGAAAATTTATATGCCATCTTGAGTGATTTGTTTCAGTTTTAAATTTTATTTTATTTATTTATTTTTATAGACAGGATCTTGGTCTATTGGCCAGACCGGAGTGCAGTGATGCGATCATAGCTCCCTGCAACCTTGAACTTCCAGGCTCAAGTGAGCCTCCCACCCTGGCCTTCTGAGTAGCTGGGACTACAGGTCTGGCTAATTAAACAAAACTTTTTAAAAGAGATGGGGAAAGGGTTTTTTTATGTTGCCCTGGTCTCAAACTCTTGACCAAAGTGCAGGGATTGGAGATGTGAGCCACCACACCCAGGGGAGTGATTTAACTTAATTGATTACACTAGGTAAACTTAGGTATATGTATGTAGCAGTCAGGATTTCCTTTCTGACGAAGGGTTAGTTGCTGTAACAAACAGCCCCAACATTTTGCTGGCTTCATACAATACAAGTTTGTTTTTCATTTGTGTCATAGAGGCGGTGGGGAGGGTGAGCAGGGGCTCTGCTCTGCCCAGCCATTCAGAGACTCTGGCTCCTTCGACCCTGCCAGTCTGCCCTCCACAAGGCTCCTGGGCCCTTTGCCATTCAGTCTGTAGATGGGGAAAGGAAGAGATGAGGACTGGGCATAGATTTTCTTTCTGGCCCGGGCTGTAGGTGGTACCCATCCCTTCTGCTCACATTTTCTCACCCTGACCTGAGTCTGCGGTCAGACCTGCATCAAGTGGGGTGGGAAATGTCACCTGACTGCGTACCTTGCAGGAAGAGGAGAATATGGATTTGGTGGTCTCCTCCACGTGTTCCTACTGATGCTTATTTTCCATTACCAGGAAGAGTGTTAGTCTGGACTCTTCAGCTTCATTGGTGTTGAGCACAGAGGTTGTATATCCTCAGGACTTTCACCCTGAAAGTCAGTTGGCAGAACAGATGTTCATGTCCCTATAAAGATGGAAGTGATGCCAAGGACAGATGCCGCCTTTTTCCTTGGGGTATATTTTGCTACATATGTCCTATAGATTTCAGGATATTCTTCAGGGTGTACCAAGCCCAAGAGCAGTGCTGCTTTCTCACTGTGTTTCTTTCTTTTTTGGGGACGGAGTCTTGCTGTGTTGCCCAGGCTGGAGTGCAGCGGCACAATCTTGGCTCACTGCAACCTCTGCCCCCTTGGTTCAAGCAATTCTCCTGCTTCAGCCTCCCAAGTATCTGGGATTACAGGCGCGTACCACCACATCTGGTAATTTTTTTGTACTTTTAGTAGAAACGGGGTTTCACCGTGTTAGCCAGGATGGTCTCAATCTCCTGACCTCGTGATCCGCCCACCTCGGCCTCCCAGAGTGCTGGGATTACAGGCGTGAGCCGCCGTGCCTGGCCTCAATGTGTCCTTTTCGTATCTATCTGGCTGTTCCTATTCCCACCATCCAAAAACACATGCAAACCCCGGCCCCTTTGCTGTGCTATTTAATTCTTTTGGCCTCAGAGGGCTGTGTACTCAAGCTTGCTAATGAGAACTGTGTCTTTGTTTTTAAGTGTTTTTTGTCTTTATAGAATGGAATCTTTATATTTTGAAATAACACTTGTCTGCAATGAAAAAGGCTATAAAGTTAAATCAAGGAGAGCAACAGTGACTTAGAAGTTAGGCGTTGGGACACTGTGGTGTGGAGTTTAGAGCTGGATTGGGAGCCTTAATAATGGGGTCTGGTATTCCTGGGTACAGCACTTACTGCTGCCTCCTCTGCCCTCCCTGAACCCTGGGCCCCTTACCTGGAGTTAGGGCATATCTTAGCACATCTGTGCATCTCAGCTCTGCCCAGGGGAGAGAGCAGGATAGTGTGTGTGGAAGAGCTTTGAGAAGAGAAAGCACTACTCATTGTTGGGCTATTCATGTTAAACTGTTATACAGTCAATATAAACTTCTTATAGAGAAAATACATGGTTTCTGGTGATTGTTTTAAATTGGAAAGGGACAGTGTGGCATTTTGAGTTTCACTTTCCTTAAAGTTTTATAATTTTTATTTTACTTACTAGTAGACAGATTTTCTAGTAAGTGATTATGTTGTGAGTAGATGAACATCTTGCATAAGCAGCTAGCCTGGGCTGCCGTGTGACCTATGTATAGAGACGAATGGTGATGAAGCCTGTATGTTTCAGCCTCGGTTAGGATCCTTCTGTCCTAAGCCACAGAAAAGTTAAAGAAGACTCTGCCTCGAAATAACTCATTTCTTCCCGCCCTTCTCCCCTTCTTCCCTCATTCCTTCTGTCCTTTCTTCCTCCCCTCCTTCCTTCTTTCCTCCTCCCTTTCGTCTTTTATTTCCTCCCTCCCTCCCTCCTTCCTTCTCCCCGTCCTTTCCTTCCTTCCCTTCTTTCTTCCTTCCTTCCTGTTTGCTTGTCAGCTCTGTTCTTAGACATTGGTATCCGCAGCTGCCCTCATGGGGTTTATAGTCTGATACAGCCAACTCTTCCATATCTGAAACTCTCGAGGCCGGTGGTGTTTGAGAATTCCAGTTTGTCACAGTGCGGAGAGACAGGTGGGAGCTGTGCTTGTCACTTCTGTGCCGGACACCCCTGAGCAGCTCTGGGCAACACCCTGGCGTCGAGCCCATTGATTCCGCTGCCACGAGCGTGTGAACATTCACAGCACGAGGGAAGCCATCTGTAATTAGCTCCTCTCCGCTCAGGCTAGACTTTTGCTATTAAATGAATTACAAACATCTCTTTGGGTTTGGGAACTTTGTGGGTATTTTGGGCTTGTTACTGTCGATGTTGTATTTTTTCACAGCTAAACCAACACATTCAGGTTTTGTCTTCTCAGGGCCTGTCATTCATTCTGGTTCTCTGAGAGATCAGATGTCCTCGGAGTGTGGGTGCCTGCGGCCAGCCCGGAAGCCCTTTAAAATGCCCTTCGTGGCCATCCTGGCCTCATTCCCAGATCCGCTCCTGTCCAGCTGGGTGCCTGGCTGGTCCCAGGTTACGGTCTGCAATTCCCACTCCCCTGCCTCAGCTTGACAGGGTCTGTGGCTGATCTGGGTCAGGCCCCGGGCACTGCTGGCCTCATCACATTGGCCTCCGGACCCCTTCTGGAAGAGACATCCCTTTGTTCCATCCCGGGCTGTGGGGACAGGCTTGTGCGAGAACTGAGGGCCCAGTGAGAATGGTCTCGAGTCCTTAGGGCCTGGGAGCCCTAGGTGGAAGTGGGAAGGAGGAGGAGGAGAGTAGGGAGGAGATGCCAGGACTGTGCGCACCCCGGGCCGGGTTTAAGAAGTCAGGGTTGAGGACATTGGAGGCCTGTCTCCCCCAGAGCGCAGAGAGCTGTCTGTTTTCCTTCCTTAGTTCCTTAGCCAGAACCCTCTAGAGCAGATTCTGGGGTGATGGAACTTTGGGTATGAGTTCTTGTCAGCCAGGCGGAGTTGTTAGGAGCTTGGACCTGCAGTAGGTAGCCTCTCATCTGGACGAGAGGGACTCAGCCCTGCCTATTGAGAGCTTGCGCTGCCTGCAAAGTGACCTGCCTGAGGCTCATTGCCTGGTCCTTGTGAATATTAAATGGCATCAGCACAAAGAAGGGACTTCCAGGGGAGGCTGCCCGGGATTGCCAGCGTGCAGTGGGATTCCACTGATGCCTGGGATTGATTGCCAGCATGCAGCGGGGGCTCCGCTGATGCCCGGGCTTGCATGTCGCTGCTGCTGCCTACTGGTGTGTGACTGTAGCCCCCTGTGCCCAGCTGGTGTGCTTGCCAAGGTGACGACAGTACTTTTTATTGCACAGAGTTGCTGGAGAGTTGGATGAGCTGTTCACAGCGTTGCTGGAGAGTTAGGTGAGCTGTCACAGAGTTGCTGGAGAGTTGGATGAGCTGTTCACAGAGTTGCTGGAGAGTTAGGTGAGCTGTTCACAGACTTACTGGAGAGTTAGGTGAGCTGTTCACAGAGTTGCTGGAGAGTTGGATGAGCTGTGCACAGAGTTGCTGGAGAGTTGGATGAGCTGTTTCGTGTCAGTACAGTTTCTCAGCCCCAGCACTATTGACATTGTGGGCAGGATAATTTTTCACCCTGGGGAGCTGTCCTGTACCTCGCTGGACACTTAGCAGGTCCCCCTCCAGCTCTGTATGTTCTTCAGATGATTTGGAGATATCACTGGTATTCTAGTAAGTTCTAGAATTTCCCCCATTGACATTGCCAGGATGTCTCAGACATTGCCAACTGTCCTGGGGTTAAGGAAGGCGGGATGGCCTAACTCATGGTAAACACTTAACAGCTGTTTACTGTTACTAATGATACTGTGTTATTAGCAGCAAAGTCAGCAAAGTCACTTCTGTATATTTGGGAAGAAAAGCTAGAAACCCCAAAGACTTGGTTCTGGCAGTGTGTGCAGGTGGGCACGGAGGATTCGGACAGGTGGGCACGGAGGATTCGGACAGGTGGGCACGGAGGATTCGGACAGGTGGGCACAAAGGATTCGGACAGGTGGGCACGGAGGATTCGGACAGGTGGGCACGGAGGATTCGGACAGGTGGGCACAAAGGATTTGGAGGAGGAGAAAGCCAAGAGGGAGTGTGGGGGCCCTTCGGCCAAGTTTCTTGGCTGTTTAAAGATCATTAGGAGCTGGCTGTGTTTCTTTCCCCTTCTGAGAGACAAACATCAGTTTCTCTTGAGGTCTTACCCCAGGAGTGATGTGCAGATTAACAGGAATTGTGTGGCTCATCCCAACATCTCCTTTAAGAAACCCCATGCAGGCTGCTTAAGAGACCTTCCTAAACACAGCAGCTCAAGCATTTGCTTCTTGGAGTTTTATTTGCTGGAATAAAGGCACTTATCAACCTCTTTTTTATTTTTCGAAAATAATAACTTATTTTGTTTAACATAATTGACTTTACTAGGGGCAAATACCGATTTAGCAGGAGGGAAATGTGATTATTTTTCTTTCAAATTGCTGTGCTTCTATTAACTTCACAAGATTTATTTTCACGTCCTCCTAACGTCATAAGTGTTTTCCTGCCCATTTTTCAAAGGCAGGAATGGTCTTGTTCCTCCAGGCACCATGGCCAAGTGGCCACATTTCTTCACATTATTCTTGGGGGTTGTTGCTTTGAGGATCAGCCCAGTGAGGCCAAGGGGAAGGGGAGGTGGGGTGTTTGCAGGAGGCCTGAGACTTACTTAAGTGACCCCGATGATGGTCTGTGCTATTTGCATACTCAGGCTCTGTGGCCATCAGCCCCTGTTGCTCTGAGGGACAAGAGCTTTCTTATCCCAACCCAGGCTGGATGACCCCCCCCATCCCGTGTTGCTTTCTGCAGTTCTGCGACATGCTTCCCCTCCAGTCCCCCCGGGGGCAGGTGGTGTCTCCATGTCTCCTGCTAGACGGAGAGCCCTTGAGGGTGAGGGCTGAATCCTGTCGCTTTCTCTCTTCCCAGCACCTGCTGTGGTCCCTGGCACACCTTGTCGAACATTGAATGAAGGCAAAGGGAGAGATTTCATCTTAGCAAAATGTCATGAGCTGCCTGGGGAACCGCAAGTTTTCTGTTGGTGGGGATTATATCTTGGAGGGGGCGCCACTTCCAGGACTGAGGCAGAGTCGGCTCAGCTCAGGAATGCAGTGGGTGATGGGGTCAGCAGCCCTAAAGCTCCCTCTACCCGTGCCTGTGGGAAGCACCCATTGAGGGCTCCATCCTGATTGGCTTTCTGAGCTAAGATGGGTGCCTTGTCCGTGCTAGATAAGTATGTGTCAATGTCGGTGGGTTGGGCAAGTCAGTTACACGACTCTGTATGCTCATCAGATGATTTGGGGATATCACTGGTATTTTAATAAGTTCTAGAATTTCCCCCATTGACATTGCTACAAGGCCACTTTTAAAATTCCTTCTTAATAAAATGTTCCAGTAAAACACTTTCCTAGTCCCCTTGTTGATGTGTTTGTCTGCAGTGACTGGATTAGCTGGTGGAAGAATAGAAGGAAAAGTGGGTTTTTAAGGGAGATTGTGCTGGAGTCCCACTTCCAGCTCTTAGTCATTGTGGGACCCCAGTGGGGCTCCCCAGAGCTTTCGGGTCTTGATCATCTGTAAAATGAGGGTCCTGCCATCAGTCTTCTCTGCTCCCAAATGCAGTGATGAAAAGCCAGTGAAATCAAAATATATAATACATACGCTAAAGTACTTTGTAATTATAAAGCATTAAACAGCTAAAAGGAATAATAAATTCTTTTTAGAGCACAGATTGGCAGACTTTTTCTGCCGAGGTCTAGAAAATAAGTACTTTAGGTTTTGCAGGCCAAGAGGCAAAATGGAGGATACTATGTTAAAAAATTAAACCTAGGCCGGGCGCGGTGGCTCAAGCCTGTAATCCCAGCACTTTGGGAGGCCGAGACGGGCGGATCACGAGGTCAGGAGATCGAGACCATCCTG
>NW_012122376.1:1790994-1852201 GCF_000951035.1 Colobus angolensis palliatus | reverse complement strand
AAAAAAAAAAAAAAAAAAAAAGTTGTAATTGGCTCATGTTTCTGTAGCTGTACAGGAATCATGGTGGTGGCATCTGCTTCTGCGGAGGCATCTGGAAATTTTCAATCATGGCAGAAGGGGAAAGGAGAGCCAGGGCATCATAGGACAAGAGCAGGAGCAAGAGAGGGGAGGAGCTGCCACACTGTTAAACAACCAGGTGTCTCATGAACTCACTGAGCAAGAACTCGCTCCTCACCAGGAGGATGGTGCCAAGCCATTCAGGAGGGATGTGCGTGATCCAAACCCCTCCCACCAGGCCCATCTTCAACACTGGGGATCACATTTCCACAAGATATTTGGAGGGGACCGACATCTAAATGGTATCAGTGGCTTTGGAGTTTCCTTTTGCAGTGATGAAAATATTTTAGAATTAGACAGAGGTGGTGGTTGCACAACATTAGGAATGTACTAAATATTAAACACTACTAAATTGTATACTTTAAAATGGTTAATTTTCTATTATATTAGTTTTACCTCCTTTAAAAAGAAGATGAGGACTGGGTGCGGTGGCTCATGCCTGTAATTCCAGCACTTTGGGAGGCTGAGACGGGCGGATCACCTGAGGTTGGGAGTTCGAGACCAGCCTGACCAACATGGAGAAACCCCATCTCTACTAAAAACACAAAATTAGCTGGATGTGGCAGCACATGCCTGTAATCCCAGCTACTTGGGAGGCTGAGGCAGGAGAATTGTTTCAGCCTGGGAGGCAGAGGTTGCGTTGAGCCGAAATTGTGCCATTGCACTCCAGCCTGGGCAACAAGAACGAAACTCCATCTAAAAAAATAAAAGAGAATAGAATAAAAGATGAAAACCATTCTTTGCTTATGGACAGTATAAAGCTAAGCTGTGGGCCAGATTTGGCCTAGAGACTGTAGTTTGCAGACCCCTGGTCTAGAGTCTTAGAAGCTTTTAGTTTTAGAATAATGACCATTATTTTTGTAATACTATTGTATGCTAGTTATTAAAATATTGCAAACTATATTAAAGTTAAAAGGATGTAAAAAAACTTAGGCATGGCTGGGCGTGGTGGCCCATGCCTGTAATCGCAGCACTTTGGGAGGCCATGGCAGGTGGATCACCTGAATGAAGTCAGGAGTTTGAGACCAGCCTTGCCAACATGGTGAAACCCCATAACTGCTAAAAATACAAAAATTAGCCGGGTGCAGTGGCAGGTGCCTGCAATCCCAGGTACTCAGGAGGCTGAGGCAGGAGAATCACTTGAACCTGGGAGGTGGAAGTTGCAGTGAACCGAGATGGGACCACTGCACTTCAGCCTGGGTGACAGAGCAAGACTCTGTTTCAAAACAACAACAACAGCAACAACAACAAACCTAGGCATTCTCCATGCAATCTACCATTGAGAAAGGACTGCCATTCTCAGCATCTCCATGCACGATGGTCCATACCCTCCCGCTCCCCACTTCATACACAGAAACCTAATCAGGAGGTGATGGGATTAGGATGTGGAGCCTTTGGGAGGTGATTAGGTCATGAGGGCTGAGAGTCCTTCTAAAAGAGGCCCCGGAGAGCTAGTTCCTTCCACCCTGTGAGGACACAGTGAGAAGGTGCCTTCTATGAGCCAGGAAACAGGCCCTCGCCAGACACCAAATCCACCTGCCCCTCAGTCCTGGAATTTCCCAACCTCTAGAACTGTGGGAAATGAATTTCCGTTGTTTGTAAGCTGCCTGGTTTATGATATTTTGATATGGCAGCCTGAACAGAGGTAGATACCATGTGTCGAGAGAAGCAGGCAGAGAAATAGGAGAACCATGGACTTTTAGAGTTGAAGGGTACCCTATCCTCCTTGATTTCTAGTTGAGGAAATGGAGGCTGTGGGTGCTGAAACTGAGCGGGGACCGTCTCTGGGGAGCCCTGTCCGGAGCCTTAAAAAAGGCAAACGGCCCTTGAAATGGCAGGGTGGGGAGAGTTGAGCAAAAGGTTAAAAAGCAAATTAACAGAAATCCAATTCTTCAGGATTCTTGCTTTTTCCACCATGTTGCCTCCAGAAGAACAGAAAATAAAATCTCCATTTTGCAGTCTTCGTCTGACTAGTAGTTGCCACGGGGGCCAGGTGTGGTCAAGGGCTCTAGAACATTTGTCTGCACAGTTTCCCTCTTTGATCTCTGTGATTTATAGACAGGCACTTAAAGGTGGGATTAACGTGGAAAGAGCCTTCAGAGTGAAGGATCTAAGTCCCTGGAAATGAAGGATTGGATGAAAGTGTTTCTTAAGGACAAAGTTTTAATACTGTAGCTTTAGTACTTCCATTGTAAAACTCGGTATTTTATTTACCTGCCAAAGTCTACTGCTTACCTGCACATATGTGCAACAGGTTTGTAGATTCTTTTTAAATGTGTCAGCCCACGTTTTTAAAAACTGGTTTAGAAAATTCTCACTGGGCTTCCTGCCTCTATCACTGATCTAGTCATGATTCATCTTATGGTTAGGAAAGGATCACTAGCCTGGAGAAACTGAACGGTGGTGTTGAGTCTTGTTTTCAGTTTTTATTAGTATTTCCTGTTTCATATTGCCCACATTTCTGGGCAATAAGCCTAACATACCATAGACTTAGTTTGTAAAACACTTTTATTTATGCACACACACACGTACACACATAGTTAGAGCTGGGTGAAATCCTGGCAGTAACCAGGCCTGCTTCTTCATTTTATCCATCAGATCTCTTGATGCCTCCTGTTACCACTCAGGGTACTCATGTGAACATTTGTTTTTGTTGTTTTTTGAGACAGAGTCTTGCTCTGTCAGTGGGCTGGAGGGCAGTGGCACCATCTCGGCTCACTGCAAACTCCGCCTCCTGGGTTCAAGCAATTCTCCTGCCTCAGTCTCCTAAGTAGCTGGGATTACAGGCGCACGCCACCACGCCCAGCTAATTTTTGTATTTTTAGTAGAGACAGGGTTTCACCGTGTTGGCCACGATGGTCTCGATCTCTTGACCTTGTGATCCACCTGCCTCGGCCTCCCAAAGTGCTGGGATTATAGGAGTGAGCCACCCCGGCCAGCCTTAATGTGAACATGTCTAAACATACACACACACATTGCTGAGTGTGTGTGTGTGTGTGTATACGTGTGCACGCATAGGTGCATCTGCAGAAATAAGTCTACAGCTCCAGGCTGTAGCTGGAGAATCTCCAGGATGGACTTACGTCACAGTAGGGCGTGATGTGGGGTGTGCCTGCTGTGTGTGTTGGGTGGGGTTGGAGTGGGATGGGCTGAGCTGGTAACACTGAGAATCTTCGGCCCTGAGCTCCATAAACTGAACCCATGGGGGAGGTGCCTAGCTGGATGCAGACTCCTTAATTCCTGTTTAACTTTGGCCCAGTTAGTTAACTACTCTGAGCCTCAGTTTGCACATGTGTAGGGTGGGGATAAATAGTACCTGCTTCCTATGACTGGAGAAAAGAGTGACGTGATAGGGGTAAAATTCAGCATCATGGCAGAAACCTGATAACCAACTGGTGGTACATGGGAGTACCACCATGTACCACCAGTTGGCACCATGGAAGCCTGAAAATTGCTCTAGGTAACACAGCCACCTAAGTGTGTTGTATTCTGTTTCTTTTTTTTTTTTTTTTTTTAGTATCAGAGAGCTGTTAAGAATCATCAGATTTCCACATAAATGACTTGATGTTTGTTCTCAGCTCAAAAGTAGGTACAAACATCAGTGTGAATTGAGATTTCCAGGAAAAGTAGACAAAGAAAAAAAAAAGCTTTGAAAAACATTTTCCCGTAAGTAATTTCATATGTTTACATATCAACTGAAGGGAAAACACAACTACTTCTGCTTGCAATTTTATGACTGTATCATTTAATAAACATTGTGTGCCAGAGGAGGTTATGGGTTGCGTCTCCCGAAAAGACAGGTTGAAGTCCTAGCCCTTAGTGCCTGGGAGTGTGACCGTACTTGGAAATGGGATCATCGCAGATGTAATCCGTTAAGATGTGATCGCACTGGATTAGGGTGGGCGTTTAATCCAATATGCCTGCTGTCCTTGTTAAGAAGAGGAGGGACTCATGAGGACTCAGCCAAGTGAGGATGGAGGCAGAAGTGGGCATTACACGGCCACAAGCCAAGGAGTGTCCAGGAGCCCCTAGGGCTCCTTTGAACTGGAAGAGGCAAGGAAGAAATCTCCCCCGGAGGGTCTGGAGGGCGCATGGCCCTGCAGGCACCTTAATTTCTAACATCTGGCCTCTGAAACTGAGAGAGTAAGTATCTTTGGTACTTTGTGTGGCAGCCCCGGGAAATTGACACACAGGTAGAAATGCAGTTGAGACACAGGGGAAAAGGTATTTCTGGGGGTGGACGATTGAGAAGGAAAGACTTGTGGGCTTGTAGTGCCCACCCCAGGCCATTGGCGCCCCGCATCTTGTCTTATCTCCAGGCAATGAGGAAAGAAGGCTCAGAACAATTGCGCGCTGGTGCATTTTGCATCGTCTTTTTAGAGGAAAACTGCCTAGAGAGTGCGGTGTTGACTACCGTGCCGGATGTGTGACCATGTTAGCAGATTTCGGTCTCTGATCTGCTTTTTCTTTGGATTTGATGTGAATGTTGTTGACCAGAACTGGAGGCGAACAGGAGAGAATTAACTGTCTTCCCTCCAGAGGAACTGGGTACTGAAATGTGCTTTCCAGATCCCCCTGGTGCAGTGAACTTTGGAGTTACAGGACGAGCTGATGTCTCTTCCTTTCTTTCCCAAGAGGATGTCTGTGAGTTACGGTCTTCGTTCTTTTTGTTTTTTGAGATGGGGTCTCACTCTGTCACTCAGACTGGAGTGCAGTGGTGCTATCTCGGCTCACTGCAGCCTCTGCCTCCCAGGTTCAAGTGATTCTCCTGCCTCAGCCTCCCGAGTAGCTGGGATAACAGGTGCCTGCCACCACACCTGGCTAATTTTTGTATTTTTAGTAGAGACGGGGTTTCATCGTGTTGGTCATGCTGGTCTCAAACTCCTGACCTCAGGTGATCTGCCCACCTCGGCCTCCTAAAGTGCTGGGACTACAGGTGTGAACCACCACACCCGGCCTGTCTTCATTCTTTCACATGTTCATTTAGCGGACATCCAGAGCTGCCCACGTGGTGACACCCTTCCTAGGCGTTAAGGACTCAGTGAAGAACAACATCAGCTTGGCATCCGCCCTCAGGCTGCTGTGGCTGCCTAGCAGGAAAGACTTGGGGCCAGGCAGTTACCATGCTTGGCGGAGAGGTGAGTACTCTCAGGGAAGACACCTGCTATGCAGGTGAGGGGCACCTACCCAGCTGCCACCTGGTCTGCGAACGCCAGCGACGGGTATATTGTTTCTAGAATCTGATGGACATACTGAAGATACTCAGGGTGTTCTCAGCAGTGGGAGCAGCATGTCCAAGCCTCGTGTGGCTCGTTGGAGAAGCTGAAAAAATAGAACATGCAGAGTGAAGGCATTTAGCAGAGTGAGAATAAGCCGTGAGTGAGAGAAAGGACTGGGAGCCTCCCAGGACGAATGAGGGCCTGGAGGAACAGCAGGAGCACATGGAACCCATCTCCCTGGGCTCTTGCCGTGGGCCAGGGTTCAGCCTGATGAACTGCTGAGAGCTATGTCCCTGGCTGGTGTCCATGTGTCCCAGGCCCTGCCCCCAGGGACTTCAGTGGAACCTGCAGCTTGTAAATTTGCCCAGTATTCTTAAGCCTCCAGCTTAAGGCGTGGTCATACTGGATGAGGGTGGGCCTTTAATCCTATATGCGTGATGTCCTTGTTAAGAAGAGGAAGAGGAGGGACACATGAGAACTCAGCCATTGAGGCTGGAAGCAGAAGTGGGCGTTATATGACCACAAGCCAAGGAGTGTCCAGGAGCCTCTAGGGCAATTTACCACCCAATTTACCAGAAACTAAAGAGAAACGGACTTCCTTTCCTCTTCTCCTCTATTTCTAAGCATTATTTTGCACAATCACCCTATAGCTACTGTTGCCCTGACCCAGGAGGGTTGATCTATTGAGTCTAGAGTGGTATTACAGTTAAGTGTTTAATCAGGTCACTTTCAGAGGCTTGGTGGGAGGCCTTTAATCTCTTGAGCATTTTCACATGTCTCATTTGACGAGGGCCTCTCTGTCCAGAAAGACTATAGTGCGGAGCCAGAGCTTCCAGTCGTGTTTAGATCCATCAGGTATAGGTGAAATTCCATGGAAGCTTTTTTGCATTGGAATTGATTCTGCAGTCCAGTATCAGGTCCTGTCATGGGCTACATTCCATTGACCTGAAATCCCAGAGGGTTAAGAGATGGTTTGCAGTTGGACTGATCTGGGGATGAACCCTTTGCTAGTTGTACTTTTTGGAATTTACCTCACCCTCTATGCTTTGGTGTACTCAACCTGTAAACCGAGGAGAAAAGCAATTGCTACCCCTTGGTGTTTTCATGAGAATTCAGTGTTGACACCCAGGAGATGTTATCATTTATTGGACTTTGCTCCCTAATCTGGTAGAGAAATGGACCATAGGGTGACAGTTGGGAGGATGGAGCTGCAAAGTGTTTGCTGTTGACCAGAGAAGGGGCCTGGGGCTCAGTATGCCTGGTGGAGTCTCTGGGAAGCTTCACCAAGGAGGCTCCTGGTGAGCCTTGGAGGATGCTGAGGATGTGGAGGGAAGCAGAGGGAGAGTGGCAGACTGGGAGGAGCCTGAGGGAGGCGCTACCTGGGCTTCAGCTTCAGATGCATGGGAGAGAGGTTGGGTCAGGGCCAGGAGTGCTCAGGCCAGCTTAACAGGTCCTGAGAACCTCAGGATGGTGGGACCATTGAGGGGAGGGGCAGGGGAAGCAGGCGGGAGGGCAGTTCATGGCACAGTTGTAAGTTCATGAATCAGTTGCATGATTTAAAAGCAAAGTAATGGAGGTGAGAGTCACATAACATGTAGCTAACCATTATCAAGAACAATTCAGTGGCATCTAGAAGGTCACAGTGTTGTGCAGCCACCGCCGCTGTGTAGTCTGAAACATTTCTGTCACTCCAAAGGAAAGCCATATACCCATTTAGCCGTTCCTTCTTTTTTTTTTCCTCTTCCTCCAGCTCCTGGCCGCCACCAAACTGTGTTTTGTGTCTCTGGATTTATCTGTTCTGGATAGTTCATAAAAATGCAGATCCCACAGCGCGTGGCCCTTGTGTCTGCCTTCGTCCATTTAGCATGTGCATCCACACTGCAGCCTGGATCGCTGCTTCGTTCCTTTCTGTGGTGGAATAGCATTCTGCTGTAGGAGTAGACCACGATTTGTCTGTCTGTTCCCCTCGTGATGGACATGCGGGCTCTTTCCACCTTTTGGTTCTTGTGACTGGCGCTGCTGGGAGCATTCATGTCCGCGTGTGTATTCGACCAGGGGCTCGGTTCTCTTGGACCTGGGAGTGGAATTGCAGGGTCATGTGGCGCTCTCGTGTTTCATTTAGTTGCATGATCCTTGGACACAGCAGCAAAGGCTTGCTGGACGTCCCTGGCCCAGGCCTGCACTGCGTGCTTCACCCCTTACCTCCCTGAGCCTTCCCTGTGACCGTCGGGGTGGGGAACAGGTGCCGTTCCCTGGATGGGTGGCATGGGCGCCGGTGGTCCTCTTGGCCGCTTTGCTGTTCTGTCTCCTTAGAGGGGGTGGAGCGCCTCCTCCTGCATTTCCGGGGCTGGCCGTCTCCAGCCTTGGGAGACTGGAGATTCTGATTCTATGGTTCAAGGCCTCGCCTGGGCAAGGCCTGGCCTGGGGTCACTGGCCTTGCGCGCAGGAGTCCGGGCCAAGGCAAGGTTTTGCCAAGGTTGGCATCTAAGACATGTAGAGACAAAGCTGCCTGTGCTGCCCCGATTGCATTAGCCGTGGCAGAGAAGTGTGGGCATCAGCACAAGGACTCGGGGCCCAGACCCTGGTTTTCTCTAGGTGAGTACCCCCTACTGCATTTTTGGCTATTTGGATATCAGGTGGCTTCTGGCAGTTTTTGAGATGCTTGACCTGAGGACATGAAAGGGGAGCTGATAGAGGACCGACTCCCTGTCTCGTCGTCACATCCTGCAAGGGCCCATCTCCCCTGCCCCTGGGCAGTGCCAGCGTCAGATTCCCTGCGTCGAGGACGGGGGCCACAGGAAGCCAGTTTATTTTGGAGTTGGGAATTCTCTTGGGCTAGTTGCTGCACGCCCACCGAGCCAGGTCTCTGACCCAGGAGGGAGGGAGCATCTCGGAAATAAGATCTGGGCAGTATAATCCCAGAGGATGGTGGGTGGGAGGGTCAACAGTGTGTTTTCACTGCAAAAGCCTCTCATGAGCTCAGACTTGGAGAGACGTGGGTGGAAGCCAGAGAGAGAAGCCCGGACGGGATACTTTCACTTTCTTGAAAATTAAAATGAATACCATTCCAGGCTGTCCTGGAGGAGCGTTTGCACGCTGTGTGGCTGTGAGGTTTGGAGGGGCGAAGACGCCAGGATGCATGGCTGATCCTTCTCTGTGTGGAAGTCTGTTGTGGGGCAGTGGGTGGGACCTGGTCTGGTGGCGCCGGGGGAAGCGAGGCCAGAAGTGCAGGTTCAGGAGCCCGAGCTGAGCTGAGCACAGTGAACGCAACAGTGTGTTTTTACTGGGAGCCTCTCATGGGCTCAGACTTGGAGAGGCATGGATAGAAACCAAAGAGAGAAGCCCCCACTGGGGTTCGAGTCAGGGGCCTCATCTGTTGAATGGGCGGTCGACTTTCTAGGAGTTTTCCAGCTCCACTTTCCCATGTATTTCAGGGAAGCCAGTCTGAAGCGGGAGGTGGTGCAGCACAGAGTTGAGGCGGTCAGGCTCTGGAGTACGGCCTTCCTGGCACTTCCAGGAACCAATGTGTCTTTATCTATCGACTGAGGATACGCGCCGCCCCTGTCCTCCCTGGGCTTTGGGAGGACGCAGAGTCACTGGAAAGTGCTTAATCTTGTGCCTGGTGCAGAGTACCTGGCATTATGATTAGCCCAGCCAGCACAAACTCAGTCTCCCCTTCCAGAGGTTAGTTAGAAAGGTAACAAAGAATTGTCAGATAGTAAAAAGGCGTGAAGTCTTTTGTTAACAAGATGGAATAAAAGTGGGCCGCTGAGACAGTTTGTAGAATATTGATGGAGACGCTGATGACTCCGGAGATCCCACGTGTTGGATATGTGGATTCTGGAAGGTTGATGATAGTCAAAGCTGCACGCCAGAATCAGTATTCAGAGCGTTTGATTATCTGAGCCCACAGGCTTAGCTCTGAAGGAACCTCCTCCAGGCTAAATGTGAAGTTTAAAATTAGGGACTTGAATCAGCTGATGACTGCAAAATAGCAGAGAAGGGCCTTCAAAGCCATGCTGGGGCGGGATGTGTTGGCATGTGCCTCGTCTCAGCTATGCCGAAGGTTGAGGCAGGACGATTATGAGTTCAAGCCCAGCCTGAGCAAAATAGCAAGACCCTTGTCTCCAAAAAACAGAACAAACAAAAAACCTATCCTCTTGGGAAGACCTAGAGATTGCTTTTGACTAAACCCAGTCAACAGGCTGATAGGATTTCTAGAAAAGTAAAATTAGCACCATTCCAGGCTGTCCTGGAGGAGCATTTGAACGCTGCAGCTGTGAGGCGGAGAGGCGAAGACACCAGGATGTATGGCTGTATGGGACTCTGTCTTAAAGCAGCGGGTGGGACCTGGTCTGGTGGCGCCAGGGGAAATAAGGCCCAGCAGTGCAGGTTCCGGAGCCTGTGTTGAGCCAAGCACAGGAGGCCCTTTGTGGTAGGTAAGGGGCGGATCGTCCCTGGAGTACCACGGCCCTTGCTGGTGGAGGTTGGTGCACTGGGCCACTGGCTGATGCACAGGCGACTGCAGAATATCTTCAAGTCTTTCTCTGCTTGACATTTGGTTAAATTACTGCCAGACTTGGGGGAGCTTTCCCTCACTGCAGGGGCCCGGAGTTGAGATCAGGCCAAGATCCGGGCCCTGTGTCACCGTCAGCTCCTGGCCAGCGCCTCCCCTCCTGCTCTGGGGTCTCTCGTATATGTGTCCTTCAGTCCTTTTTCTGTAGGTTGGCCTGGATCTTTGTGGAGGAGTCTGAGGCATTTTTGAGCTTGTGGAGGAGGACCGGGAGGACCTTGGCTTTGGAGGACTGGACAAGCAGAAGGCCCGGGGCCAGGGCCTTGATGTGGGGACCTTCCTCTGGGAGGCCGCCCAGTGTGGCAGGGCTTCCCACAATCAGGACGGAGTCTGTGGAGGTGTTGCGATTTGCAGCTCTTGCGGGGGTGTTGAGGTGAAAGTGCAACTTTATTTTGGGGGAAACAAATGTTTCTGATCAAAATGTTTAATGTTTGTGCTGCATGGTAGATGCCTGCAGCTGCAGCCGCTCCCAATGGACACCTTTCGTTGGGTGAAGCTGTTCCTATAGGTGCCAAGATGAGAAATGATACTGTCTGTCCTTAAGGATTTAACTTTTGCCACTGTCAGAGGGGTAAGGAAGAAGCCAGCTTGGGTCCTTCGGTGTTCTCTAGAGCCAGGTTGCCTCCTGCCTGTACAAGTTAAACAATGTGAGAATGCACAAGGATTCTCTAGAGCTCCCTGGACTTCCTGGGTTTTGCACGTGGCATTTGCTGAGGTTTCCCTGTCCTGCCTTCTGGCCTAGGGAGGGAGTAAAAAGATGGAGGAAGCAGGACTTTGCTCTTGGGGTGCCCTGAGTCGGCCCGGGTGAGCAGGAGGACATATATGCAGGGCGAACAGGAGGTTCATCCCCTGCAAATGATGAGGTGCATATTCCTTCTGCTTCTCTTTGAGGCATCAGTGGTTTGTGGGAGGTCGGAGACATTTGCTGAGGGGCCATTTGAACCTCTCCAACATGAATTCTCCAGTGATCTTATAATAGTGAGTTTGAAACTATTTTACTTAATCTTTTTTTTTTTTGAGACAGAGTTTCGCCCTTGTTGCCCAGGCTGGAGTGCAGTGGTGCGATCTCAGTTCACTGCAACCTCTACCTCCTGGGTTCAAGTGATTCTCCTGCCTCAGCCTCCCAAGTAACTGGGATCACAGGTGCCCGCCACCATGCCCTGCTAATTTTTGTAGTTTTTCAGTAGAAATGGGGTTTTGCCATGTTGGCCACGCTAGTCTCAAACTCCTGCCTGACCTTGTGATCCTCCTGCCTTGGCCTCCCAAAGTGCTGGGATTACATGTGTGATCCACTGCACCTGACCTATTTTACTTACTCTTAAAACTCAGGTGTTTTTTTTTGTCTTGAGACGGAGTTTCACTCCTGTTGCCCAGGCTGAAAACTCAGATTTTATATATCGTATTTCCATTGTCTGTTAGTCTAAACAGGATCTAGATTTTTATTACCAAAACAAAACAGCCTGGTACCTGCCTTGTCATTTGTGCTTCTGAGAAAGGGGTACCGTTGACGTTGAGTCAGAACCTGTGTGACAAATGCTACACTCAGTGGTGGCCTTGAGTGTGACCCACGTGCTGTGGGGCTCGCCCTGACACCTCTGGGGCTCTGTTGCAAGTCCCACCTTCGGAGAGAAGCCGTGCACCGTTTGACTCACTTTTTCATGATTGTAACACTTGGTCGTTGAGAATCAAAAGCTGATAAATTCTGCAAATACCCAAAGATGAGTTTTACCATTATCTTTAAAAATCACTGATACCTGATGTGGAGCCATACATTTGGAGCAAGACTGGGCAGTCTCTTTAAATCCACACTGTAGGTTATTTGAAATATGGGTGTCAGCTTAACCTACTTTCCTACCCGCTGAGAGTCTCACTTTGTGCATGGCTCGCTAGCACAGCTCGTCACAGCCTATTTGGAATTTATGAGTTTTTTTTTTTTTGTCTTGATAAAGCCCTGTGCACATAGGGTAACAATAAGGGTTATGAAAAGTATAAAACTAGGCCGGGCGCAGTGGCTCATGCCTGTAATCCCAGCACTTTGGGAGGCCAGGGCGGGCAGATCACGAGGTCAGGAGATCGAGACCATCCTGGCTAACACAATGAAACCCCGTCTCTACTAAAATACAAAAAATTAGCCGGGCGTAGTGGTGGGCACCTGTAGTCCCAGCTACTCAGGAGACTGAGGCAGGAGAATGGTGTGAACCCAGGAGGCGGAGCTTGCAGTGACTGGATATCTTGCCACTGCCCCCCAGCCTGGGTGACAGAGCAAGACTCCATCTCAAAAAAAAAGAAAAAAGAAAAGCATAAAACTCTGTTTTGGGATGTAGGTATTGTATCATAACCACATAAAAAGCCTCAATTAGGATGTTGCTGATTTTCATCTAGAAATTGTCTATGAAGAACTCCATGAAGTTGGAAGAACAGCTGTAAATATTAATATACTTTGCTTAGTGATTGTGTGGCTTTAATCTACAGTGTGTTCATGCATGCTGGGTTTGTGCAGCCCCTTGCAGTAGGGCGGGAAGTTGGAGATCGTAATTGCTCTAGGCCAGATCTCGGCTGGCAGCCCCCAGAGGAGTCTGGCTTGCATCCATGTAGGAGGGCCTGGGAGACGCAGATTGGAGGCTTGTTCTTTAAAGGTCCAGTGGGGGTCTGGCCTGCCCTGCCTTCTGTGCTGTTGCTGGGAAGTCCAGCCAGGCTGAGCCACATCCTTGAGCTGTCAGAGAGTGACGTGTCCTCTTCTCTCAACCTGGAAGGCACCTTCCTCACCCAGCAGCTCTTCCTTCCTTCCTCCTCTCTGCTTTCCTTCCTGTGTGTTCCTGCTCTTTGCCTAACTTCTCTCTATCCCTTGGATACTTGCCTTCATGTGGTGAAGGTGGCCCTACTCTGAGCTGCCCCAGCATCCTATGAATCAGAGGGCAGTGTTGAATACTGCATTGGGATCGCCTGGTTCGTGGGCCGTCTCCACCATCTAACTCCATGAGGACAAGGGCAGCATCTGCCCTGCCGGCATCTACTGCCATCCTTGGCACAGGGCTGGTGCTTAGTAAATATTTGTTGAATGGACGAGGCTGAAATGTGTAAATTGCAGAAACTTTTTAAAGATTTGTGTGAGCACTGTTGTAAAATGTTTGAAATTAGGGCTGTTCTGGAAAACAGTTGGTTTTTTGTTTTTTTTTCATTGTCATCCAGGCTGGAGTGCAGTGGCACAGTCATAGCTTACTACAGCCTTGAACTCCTAGGCTCAAGTGGTCTTGCCACCTCAGCCTCCGCAGTAACTGGGACTACAGGTGCACACCACCATACTTGGCTAATTTTTAAACATTTTGTAGAGACAGGGTTTTGCTCTATTGCCCAGGCTGGTCTCAAATGCTTGGCCTCAGCTCAGGTAATCCTTGTGTCTCAGCCTCCCAAAAGGCTGGGATTACAAGCGTGAGCCCCTGTGCTTGGCTGTAGACTTTTTCCGTTAAAGGCCAGAGAGTAAATATTTTAGGCTTTGTGGGCCATCATGGTCTCTGCTGCAGCTACTCAGCCCTGCCATTGTTAACACAAAAGCAGCCACAGACAGTGCATAGGTTCATAAGCATGACTGTGTTCCAATAAAACTCTAGTTATAGACAGTGAAATCTGTATGTACTCTATAGTTTTTGCATGTCATGAAACATTCTTATTTTGATTTTTTCCGAAGTATTTAAAAACATAAAAACCATTCTTAGCTCACAGGAGTACAAAAACTGGTGACAGTAAGATTTGGCTTCTAACATATAGTTTGCCCACCTCTGGTATCAGTTCAAAGTATTTCATGACAAAGAAATATTCTTATAAATGGGAGTAGACTTATACTCCCATTTATAAAGAATACAAAACATTAGTGGAAAATCAGAGAAACATGATCAAACTTATTGGGAGAAGTAGATTCCCAAACTGCTCGCTGGTGAACGTGTTTGCTTACTTCTTTTTCCTTTATTTTGTAAAATTGTGGCAAAACATACATACCATGAAATTGACTGTCTTAACCGTTTTTAAATGTGCAGTTCAGTAGTATTAAGGACGTTTGGATTGTGCAACCAGCAGCCCCATTCATCACCGGAACTCTTTTCATCTTCCCCAAAGCAACTCTGTGACCATTAGACACTAACTCTCCCTTCCCCCTGTCCCCAGCCCCTGGCAGCCACCATTCTGCTTTCTGTCTACAAATTTGATGACTGTAGGAACCTCATAATCATACAGCAGTTGTCATTTTGTGAGTGACTTATTTCACCTAGTTTAAAGCCCTAAATGTAGCTTCACTATATTTTAACATAGGTCATAATTACCTTTCTTTGTAAGGCTGAATAATATTCCGTTGTTTGTATATGCCAGTTTTGCTCATCCATCCATTGCGGATGGATACGTGGGTTGATTCCATGTTTTAGCTCTTGTGAATAATGCTGCTATGAACATGAGTGTACAAAAACCTCTTCAAGACCCTGATTTCACTTATTTTGAGTGTGTACCCGGAAGTAGAATTGGTAGGTCATATGGTAATTCTACCCGGAAGTAGAATTGGTAGGTCATGTGGTAATTCTATTTTTATTTTTTTGAGGGACTGCTGTACTGTTTTCTATAGTGGCCCTCTCTATTTTACATTCCCACCGCCAGTACACAGGGGTTTGAGTTTCTCCAACACTTGTTACTTTCTTTTTTTTTAAATTTTTGGTCTTCTTTTTAATCATAGCCATCCTTATGGGTGTGAAGTGGTATCCTATTGTCCTTTTGAGTTGCATTTTCTTAAGGATTAGTGATGTTGAGCATTTTTTTTCCATGAGCTTATTGACCATTTGTGTATCTTTTTGGAGAAATGTTTATTCAAGCTCTTTGCCCATTTTTAATCTGTTTCTTTGTTTTTATTGAGTTGTAGGAATTCTTTTTTCTGGATATTAAGCCCTTAGTGGATATAGGATTTGCGAATATTTTATCCCATTCTGTGGTGTTGCCTTTACACTCTGTTGATAGTCTCCTTTGATACACAAACATTTTTAATTTTGATGAAGTTCAACTTCTCTATCTTGTTATTGTTGTCTGTGCATTTGAGGTCATATCCAAGAAATGATTGCCAAATCCAGTGCCTTGAAGTTTTTGCCGTGTTTCCTGCTAAGAGTTTTACAGTTTTAGCACTTATGCTTAGGCTTTCTATCCATTTTGAGTTAATTTCTGTGAATAGTACAAGTGTCCAGCTTCATTTTTTTGCTTGTGAATATCCAGTCTTCAGCCATTTGCTGAAATCATTTATTGTTATTTCCCACTGAATGGCCTTGAAACCGTTTCCCATTGAATGGTCTTGAAACCATTCAACCCTGTTGAAACCATTGACCGTATATGTGAGGATTTATTTCTGGGCTCTCTGTTCTCTTCTGCTGGTCTCTATGTATCTATCTTTATGGCAGCTGTTTTGATTAACACTGTTTTGGTTATGAGTTCTTTCTTAGTCCATTTGTGCTGCTAGGACAACATACACGAGACTGGATAGTTTATAAATAATAGCAATTTATTCTCATAGTTCTGGAGGCTGGGAAGTCCAAGATGAAGGCACTAGCAAATTCTGTGTCTAATGACGGCTGCTCCCTGCTTCCAAAATGGCACCTTGCTGCTACATTCTTCTGAGGGGATGAACACCGGAGGGGATGAACGCCAGAGGGGCTGAGCACCGGAGGGGATGAACACCGTGCCCTTACATGGCAGAAGGGATGCAAGGGAATGAACCTCCTTCCTTAAACTCTTCTGTAAGGGGCCTGATTCCATCCATGAAGGTTTCATCCTCTTGATTTAATCACTCCTCAAAGGTCCCACCATTTAAAACGATGACATTGGCTATTGAGTTTCAACACATATGAATTTTGGCAGACATCAGACCATAACAGTAGTTTTGTACTAAATTTTGAAATCAGCAAGTGCAAGTCTTCTAGCTTTGTTCTTTTTTTTTTCTCAAGATTGTTGTGGCTATTCAGGGTCTTTTGAGATTTCATGTAAATTCTAGGATGAATTTTTCTATTTCTGCATGTACCTGTTTACTTTTGCCTTATTTCTTAGGATGCTAGGTTAAGGGACATTAATGTTTTTACTTTCATTTAAATTTATCTTTTAATTTTTCTCTTTTATTTGTAGTAGCTTGATTAGTAATCACTCACCTCAGGTGATCCTCCTGCCTCGGCCTCCTGGAGTGCTGGGATTACAGGCGTGAGCCACCGTGCCTGACCCAAAATACCTATTTTAGAAAACAAACTCTTCAGTCCAGATGAGTCAGAGTCGTCATGAGACCAGTGTTCTGTGATAGGCAGTAGTTCAGGGAAGTGGATTAGAGTTGCTGCTTTCATTCCTTTGGATGCTTTGGTTTGGTGTTTGTTAATCCCGGAAGTCAGATTATTAGGCCTTTCTGTATTTGGGTCCCTGTCTTGGCAGCTGTAAGTGTGACGCATGTCCCCAATGAAGGAGACTGCTTCTTTTGTCCTTCGAAGGCCACGCCTACCTTGTTGCCTGGATAGGAGCCTCCATGAGCTGGTGGCTGGATTTAGCCCTGAGTTGGGGCTGGCATTGGGAGTGAGTCTAGGCTGAGACATTTGGAGGAGAGGCAAGAAGGAGAAGGGTGCAACTCCTCCCTAATGCCTTTCCTACCTTTGAGAATTGTTTTTCACAAATGATGTTTTTGCCTCTAATCTGGTCGTTTCTTTGTAGTCTTGGTAATGGATAAGAAATTTGCCCTGTGAGTTAAGCATGGTGTCCAGGGATGATGGCAGACTGAAGTATTTGGGGATTCAGTGGTTTGCCTTGCTTTGTAATTTTGGTTTAATTTGCAGTTGGGAGTGATTGAGAATAATTTGGAATAAAACTGTTCTAGAAGGAAGACATCCATGCAAACCATTCTGCTTATTCTTTCAAACCAGGTGGTTTTCCAAATTAGATGACAGGAGTCTGGAGCACTTCATACTCAATATTCAGAGTACATATTTTATTTTATTTATGTATTTTGTGGAGACAGGGTCTCTGTCACTCAGGCTAGAATACAGTGGTATGATCTCAGCTCACTGCAACCTCTGCTCCCCGGGTTCAAGTGATTCTCCTGCCTCAGCTTCCCAAGGACCTGGGATTACAGGCGCCTGCCACCATGCCTGGCTAATGTTTGTATTTTTAGTAGAGATGGGGTTTCACCATGTTGGCCAGGCTAGTCTCGAACTCCTGACCTCAAGTGATCCACCACCTCAGCCTCCCAAAGTGCTGGGATTATAGGCGTGAGCCACTGCACCTGGCCCAAAGAACCTATTTTAGTAAACAAACTCTCAGTTCAAATAAGTCAGAGTGCCTTTTTTTGTAGTTGGCCAGGGTTTTTATAATTAGTTTATCAAGTAAAATTTGACTTGTATTGACAAGAACTGGAGTTGGGATAGCAAACAGTAATTGCTAATTCTATCTTATCAGGGAAATCAAAAGTGTCTATTGAATTACAGCAACTCTATTATATTGCCCTGTAACCTCACCAAGATGATTCTTTGGAGGATGATTAAATGTTGTCATGAATGCATATATATGAGAAAGCAAACAGATGGATAAACAACCAAAGTAATTATCATCTGTACATTTACATTTTTCCATCACAATATTTCAGGGACCTGCTGGTCCAGAGTCATTTGTTTGGTCATTGTCTGGGAGGATGACATTCTTCATAAAATGTACCCGGTTGGTTTATCTGCCCTGCACTCTTACCAGAGGGCATTTCAGCTGTTTAAACTCCCAGAAAGTGTTGGTAGCTTCCTTGTTTTTATTGGTGTCTAGTGGACAGAGGGGACAAGAGAAAGTTTGATGGGATGTATTCTGTGGTTATGAGAGGAGATACTATACTGTATAAAGAAGCCCCCAAAAAACCAGTTTAAAAAGATTGTTTTGTGGATAGATTGCATTACCTAAATTCTGATGAAATATTTCATTTTATGTTGCTAATTTTGACTCTAATCTTTTTAAACACAAAAGTAAAACCAATCCGACAACGCAAACATCTTCAAAACCACAGTTAAACAGCATTTGTGGATTGTACCTGTCTTAATAGTGTATAATCACCTTTCCTAGAAAACTTTTCCTTTCTCAGCCTGCCTTCGCAGGTGAGGTGCTCAGACTGCAAAGTCCCATAGGAAGATAATTTTGCCAATTACTCTCTTTTAAGCTGCTTTGTTTAAAGGATTCTAAACTCGCATCATGAGGAGGGGAGAACCGAGAGGGTGTCGGATGTGTGTTGTCACTCTGATGTTTGCTTTTTTTTTTTGAGACGGAGTCTCGCTCTGTTGCCCAGGCTGGAGTGCAGTGGTGCGATCACGGCTCACTGCAAACTCTGCCTCCCGGGATCACGCCGTTCTCCCGCCTCAGCCTCCTGAGTAGCTGGGACTACAGGTGCCCGCCACCACACCCGGCTAATTTTTTTGTATTTTTTTAGTAGAGGTTTCACCATGTTAGCCAGGAAGGTCTTGATCACCATGTTAGAGATTACACCATTTTTAGTAGGCATTTCACCATGTTAGCCAGGAAGGTCTCGATCTGACCTCGTGATCCACCCGCCTCGGCCTCCCAAAGTGCTGGGATTACAGGCATGAGCCACCGTGCCTGGCCGATATTTGCTCATTTTCCAAGTGTTTTGTGAGTCCTGAGGAATGAGCTCAAGAAGATGAGTTCATTCCTTCTTCTAGGTTTGTTTTCAAGTGGGGTGAAGCTCACTTTTAGTTTCAGGTGGAAGCTGTGCACTGGATTCATTTGGGAGCAGGTTGGCAGGTAGAACAGTAGAATAAATCTTGAAGACCTACAAGCATTAGAATGGGAGAGGCATGGATGGAGCTGCTCCTTCCTTCTGATTTGCAGGAAGTTTCCTTAATGAAACAAGCTAGCCCCGAGAGAGCCGTCATCTGGGACCCTGGGATCTGCGATGCAGCGGAGTTCCATTATCCTGTTTATTTTTGCTGTAAATACACTCAACATTACACAAATTCATTAAAAGATAAGCGTGATCTGTCCTGTTGGGAAGCTTCTAATGGAAAGTAGGGGATGGCTGATGATTCCTCTGGATGGGCGTTTATTTGCAAGATGTTTCTTTCCAGAAGATACTTAACTAGATTGCGTGTTTCATGACCTCAGTATAAATTCTTTTAGTTTTCCTGACCTTTTATGATTTTAGTCACTATCCTAAATTATATTGATTTCCTTTTCTTGTTCATCTAGAAATGATCATTAAAAACAAACAAATAGGCCAGGCATGGTGGCTCATGCCTGTAATCCCAGCACTTTGGGAGGCCGAGGCGGGTGGATCACTTGAGGTCAGGAGTTCCAGACCAGCCTGGCCAACATGGTGAAATCCCATCTCTACCAAAACAAAACAAAAAAAACTGGATGTAGTGACGTGTGCCTGTAATCCCAGCTACTCGGGAGACTGAGGCAGGAGAATCATTTGAACCTGGGAGGCAGAGGTTGCAGTGAGCCGAGATTGTGCCACTGCACTCCAGCCTGGGTGACAGAGAGAGACTCCATTTCAAAAAATAAAAACAAACAAATGAAAGGTTTAAGACCTTCTTTGAACCTGACTGCCTTACTTTCTTTGGCGAGCTAATTTTTCTGAGGTCAAGAGAATAGGTGCCGGAACCAAACTGCTTGGGATCAGATCCTAGCCCTAGCACTGGTTGACCTGAGGGAAGTTAATCTCTGTGTGCCGCCTTTCTCTGTTAAATGGGGGTAGTAATAGTGGTTGTGGCATAAGATTTAGGTTAAATGAGTCAGTAGATGCAAGCACCTACTGAATGCTATTTAAGTTAATGCAATAATTCAGTGGATTTTGGCTGAATTCATGCATTCAGTAAATATTTACCCTCTGCCTACAAAATGACTGCTGTGTGCTTGGCCCTGGGATACAATATGGACCAAAGTAGATATGGGGGAATGGCAAGTAAGTAGACAGCCACAAGACAGAGCTGTGAATGGTGGGAGGGAGAAAGGACTACCAAGGGAGACTTCCTGGAAGAAGCAGCTTTTTAAATAGGTGCTTTGAAGAGAATAGATATGAATTAATGAGATGAAGAGGGGTAGGAAGGAGTAGCATCAGTTTAGCTGAGGGCTCTGAGGTGCAAGAGTGCACAGGCCACTGAAGTTCAGTCTGGGTGAGTGGAGGTGAGACTGGGAGCTAAGCAGGGTCGTCCCAAGCTGTCTGGAGGAATTTGGACCTAATGCTCAGAGCAGTGGCTGGTGATTGAAAGGTTTGGAGTGGATGGGTCTTGAAGGGTTCAGAGCTACATCAGAGTTTGTTGTAGGAAGAGTGCATGGGCAGTGGTTTGAAGAACGGGAAGGAGGAAGGAGAGGAGACAGGTGATGAGGAGGCATGGCAGCCATGCAGGGGAGGTGATGGGGCCTGAATGGGGTTGATGGTGGTGGGGGTGGGGAGGAGCCGGTGGGGTTGAGAATATTAGGAGGATAAGGAGTGCCGTGTCCTGACTGATTGGTTGTAGGGGAGGGGAGGGAAGTGTCCATGCCTGGATGCGGGGCTGCTGGTCTCCAGTGGTCCTGGAGAAGGATGAACTCAGGGTACAGTTGTTCCGCAGTACTGGGCACAGGGTGCAGGGCTGTGCCCGTGGTAGACAGTAGGAAATGCTTGCTGCAGGAAGGCCCTCAGCAGGCAGAGCCATGTGTGGTCTCTGAGCCTTGCAAGTGGACCTGCCTAGGCAGCTGTCAGGTGGCTGGAGCACAGTTTATGCAGTTGGGAGTCAGCATGAAGATGGGTATGGAAGCCTCCAGAGATGACCTGGGTGGGAGGGTTTGGAAAGTGAGGAGAAGCTGAGGAGCTGGAACCCCAAAGAACAGCTGCACAGAGGACTGAGACGGAGGAGACCCGGGGAGCAGAGGCCCAGGGAGGACACCAAGCCCGAGGAGGAAGTGGCTGGGAAGGGAAAGAAGAAAGAGTGTCGATGCCAGGGTGCCCTCGGCTCTGCAGGGCACGTGTCAGTGGCGAGGTGGATTGGGGCTTGTGTGGGCAATGCTGGCACAGAGACTTGGCTGTAAAAAGACAAGAGAGCTCTCAGTAAGAACCTGGAGAGGGTGTTAGTTATCAACAGCTATGTAACAGGTCACACCAAAACCTAGGAGCTGAAAACTTTTCTTTTTTTTTTTGAGATGGATTCTCGCTCTGGTGCCCAGGCTGGAGTGCAGCGGCACAGTCTCGGCTCACTGCAACCTCCGCCTCCTGGGTTCAAACGGTTCTCCTGCCTCAGCCTCCTGAGTAGCTGGGATTACAGGTGTGCACCACTACACCTGGCTAATTTTTGTATTTTTAGTAGAGATGGGGTTTCACTATGTCAGTCAGGCTGGTCTCGAACTCCTGACTTGGTGATCCACCCGCCTCAGCCTCCCAAAGTCCTGGGATTACAGGCGTGAGCCACTGAGTCTGGCCAGAAAGCATTTTTTATCCTAGTTTCTGTGTGGCTTAGCTGGGCCCGCAGCTCAGGCCCTCTGAAGTGCTGCATTTAAGGTGTCTGCGGGGGTCAGAGTCATTTCAGGGTCTCACTGGAGGAGAATTGGCTTCAGTGCTCACACAGTGGTATTGGCAGGATTCACCTTCTTGGTGGCTGTTGGCAGAGGGTACTTGCATTTCCCTCCCTCATGGGCCTCTCCATAGGGGCAGCTTATGTAGGGCTGGTTTTGTCATAGCAGGTGAGTGGGAGGCAGAGGGTGGGGCAGAGAGAGGGGGAGGGAGGGAGGGGGAGAAAGAGAGAGAAAGAGAGAGAGAGAGAGAGAGAGAGAGAGAGAGCAATAGAAGCAAGAGAGCACACAAGGCAGAAGTCAGAGTCCTTTTGTAACCGAATCATGGAAGTGACATCCCATCACTGGTGGTATTTTATTGGCTAGAAGTGAGTCACTAGGTGCAGCCCATACTCAATGGGATCATTTTTATGGATTTTCTTTTAGGAAATGAATGAGATGAGTCAAATGATCTTTACTTTACATGTGGATGTGCTGGGCTGTGCATCCGGGTTTGCTGCCACCGGCCTCTTTTCCAGTCCCGAGAAACACACATTCATGAATCCACTTGGGTGCAGATGCACGTACTGTATGGCTGGCGGTCGTGAGCAGTGTCTTTGAAGTTTCTGGCACTTTGCTGACGCAGGCAGCTCAGTGTCGGAGTGGCCAAGAGCAGGGGGTTTTGAGCACGTCTCTGGCGGGCATCTCATGATTGCCACGGTGCTTTATTGAGCATAACAACTTAGAATGTTCAGGTGTGGTTTGCGGCATTCACTCGCTGGTGAATGTTGACCTGATAGGCAGAGACTTTTTAAACAGCTTTCTTGAGCAATTACTCACATACCATGCAATGTATCCATTTACAGTGTACAATTCTATGGTTTTTGGCATATTACATTAATTTTTTAAATTTATGGGAAAATATATATAACATAGAATTTCCCCTTTAACCCTTTTAAAATGCACATTTCATTGGCATGAAGTACATTTACAGTGTTGTGCTACTCATTCTCTGTTTCCAAGACTCTCACCATCCCAGACAGAAACTTTGTACCCATTAAAACCTAACTCTTGGCCAGACGCGGTAGCTCATGCCTGTAATCCTAGCACTTTGAGAGTCCGAGGTGGGTGGATCACTTGAGGTCAGGAGTTCAAGACCAGCCTGGCCAATATGGCAAAACCCCATTTCTACTAAAAATACAAAAATTAGCTGGATGTGGTGGCGGGCACCTGTAATCCCAGCTACTTGGGAGGCTGAGACAGGAGAATTGCTTGAACCCAGAAGGCGAAGGTTGTAGTGAGCCGAGATCGCACCACTATACTCCAGTCTGGGCAACAGAGTGAGACTTCATCTAAAAAAGAAAGAAAAAGCTAACTTTCCATTCCCTGTCCCCTCAGCCTCCGTTAATTTCTAGTCTATTATATTTTCTGTCTCTGAATTTGACTACTCTAGGAGCCACATATGAACGGAATTGCACAGGATTTGTCCTTTTGTGCCTGGCTAATCTCGCAGAGCATGGTATCTTCTGGGTTCATCCATGTCACAGCACCCGTCAACACTTCCTTGCTCTGAAGAATATTTCACTGTATGCATAGCCCACATTTTGTTTAATTTGTTCGTCTCTTGATGGACACTTGTGACATGATTTCCCCAGCGTTTGACTGTCACGAATAACTTGTCCACTCTTTGCTGGAGGAAGTGTATCAGCGCCTATCTCATGTTCACAGCGGACAGGCTCCCTTCTTGGGTCAGACGCTCATTGTGAAGCAGATCAGTGCAGCGAGAATGCAGGTCCGATCCTGTTCCTCATCCCTGGCCTATGACTGGGGAGAGATGCGGCCCCCTCGGCCTGGCCAGAGCTGAGGCAAAGGACTGGTATCTGGAGGCTGGGCAGCAGCATGCCCTCCTTCCTCCTGCTCTTCGCCTCAGTCTTTGCGTGCAGAAATGGGGTTGCTGTTAGCCCTATTTCTTAGGGTTGATATGGGATGATGTGGTGTTCAGTGGCGTTTCTGGTCTTTCCCAGGGCAGAATGAAGTTTAACTCTACCATGATGATGGTGGTGCTGGTCGTGTTGTGGTTGACGATGGTGGTGGTTGGTAGTATTACTGTTGGTGGTGATGGTGGTGGTTGGTAGTATTACTGTTGGTGGTGGTGGTGGTTGTTAGTAGTATTGTTGGTGGTGGTGGTGGTGGTGGTAATATCGCTGGTGATGATTGTGTTGGTAGTATTGATGTTGCTGGCGAGGGTGGTGAAGGTGGTGGTAGTGTCCAGCCGGGCCTTTTGAGGGCATCTGGCTGAACCTCTTTCTTACTTGGGGTGGGATCGGGGTAGGCACCCTGGACCAGGGCCCTCAAAATGCTCCAGGCCACAGATGGAGAAGGGAAGTTTCCCGAAGTGGGATTGCAGGGTCAGGTACACTGAGCCAGAGGCACTGCTTCCCAGGAATCCTTACCTCTCGGAGCCTGTGATGTGGGCGCCCCGCTGTGCAGCTGCCATCCAGCCTGGATCCCGAGCTTCCCTTCCCTGGAATCACTCTGAGCTGCTCTGGTCCTTTGGGCTGGATTTTCCATCCTCTCCATCGAAGGGAACCTGGTTCCTGCTGCCTGTCCTGAGGCTGGGGATGTGTGTGCTGGGCCTGGCCCAGGGCAGTACTGGGGTTGCGCGAGAAGGCAGATCTGGAGCTGGTCATATGCCTGGGCCCAGCAAGCTGGGCATTCAGAATCCCTTTCCGTGGCCCAGGCCCACCCCCAGACCCTGTTCCCTTTATAACTGAACTTTCATCTTTGCCTCGAGTCCCTGGCCACCCTTCGGGATCCTGGCCTCCCTTTTCTGGGAGTGGTGCAGGTTCTGCTGGGGGGGTGGTACAGCCTGTCCTTGCTGCCCGCCTGGCACTCTGGGTTCCCCTCTGCACTTGTTTGCTGATCCATCTCCATTGAGTCCTGAAGGTGCTTATTGATGGTGACCTGGGCCTGAAGACATGGGGTTAACACACCCAGCTCCTGCTCTCCTGCAGCCGTCTCCCTGTGGGGAGTGGGGAGCCGCAGGACAGCGCCTAAGCCATCTAGTGCCTCTGGGGATTCCAGGAAGGCACTCCTTGGGTGGACATGTTGCTTGGCAAGTGCAACCCAGGCAGGATTTCGGCTCCCACGTGTCCCTTCAGCCCTGAGCCTTTGGCAGTGAACAAACCTACCAACTGTACATGGCAGTCCAAAGTGGGTAGGTGTGTGAGGGTTGGTCCTATGATGAGACCCAGTCTTGTGAAACCCTTTTTCCCAGGGCATCAGTACATCCCCTGCTAAATTTCAGAGCAGCAAGGGCAGAGCTGGGACATGAATGGATCTCTCCGTGATGAGAGCATCGGGTGTTGAATGTCCTTTCTGTGCTATAACTATAAATTCATGTTAGACAGCAAAATGTAGGCGTTTGACTGATGGAGGAAGGATCTGGAGGGGAAAAATATTGCTCAAGAATATTTCACCTAAAAAGGACTTTGTGACAAGGTTTGCTTGTGGCAGTCCTTGTATGATATTGGGTGATATTTTTTGTGACTTTTGTTTTGACATGCTCTGGCTGGTTTTATGAGGGCTGTTCGGGGAGCACCAAAGGGAGAGTGGCCAGAGAGGCAAAGCTCTGTCTGGCTCTCGGTGGGAGGGCTGTGCTTTTTCAGAGTGTGGAGCTACGTGTTATGCAGCATGCAGTGTTGTGGCTAGGGACAGAAACTGGGTCAGAAAAACTAGCCCCCCGAAGCTGGTTTCTCCCACCCTCCAGACCTGTGTCTTTGAGCAACCATCTAATGTCCTCTCTAAGCCTCATTTTTTTTTTTTCATTTGTGAAATGGGATTGAGTAGTAATCCCTCCCTTGTAAAGTTTTTGTGATAATGAAATTAGATAAATTGGGTAGTCCACGAGAAGCAGTCAGTGGCTGTTCCGTGGCTGTTCCATGGTAAGGGGCTAAGAGCTCTCATTACAGCTTTTCCTAGTTGTATTATTATTTGGAGAGCTGGTTCCTAATTCGAGTTCGCCGCAGCTTAGCTGTATCATGTCTTGTCTCCTCTTTGGGTGGCAGTTCTTACCTGGGATCTTGGGTGGTAAATATTCGTTGGTCGGTCTGGATTGACTGGATGACTGGAGGTCTGGTCTGTGCTCGCCTGCAGGGTCAGCTTAGCCTGGCCGTGACATGGAAAGGCTCTGTCTCCTCTAGACTGGGGTTCCGTTCATGGCATTAATGGAATTGTTATTTCATCCTGTCTCAAGGGCTTTCTGGAATAAGGGCAATGGGGCCTTTGACACTGCCCAGAATTGTCACTGTCCCTTTGAAGCAAAGGGAAATCGGTTGCAGAGAGAGGGACTCTGCAGCCTTTGTTGTGGATGCAGCAGTACAGTTACTCTTTGTTTGGGATGTGCTGGGAGTGCTGTTCTCAGAGCAAGGCCACATGATGCCTGGAGGCGGGGCGGCAGCATGCCTTCCTTCCTCCTGCTCTTTGCCTCAGAGTCTTTGTGTGCAGAAATGGGGTTGCTGTTAGCCCTACTTCATAGGGCTAATATGGGATGATGTGAGGAAATGCATCAAGTGTTCTTTGGAGTTTCTGGTCTTTCCCAGGGCAGAATGAAGTTTTTAGCTCTACCATGATGATGATGGTGCTGGTGATAGCAGTGGTGCTGGTGATGTTGGTGATGTTATTGTTGATGATGGTGGTTGGTAGTATTGCTGTTGGCGGTGATGGTGGTGGTGGTAATATTGCTGGTGGTGATTGTGTTGGTAGTATTGATGTTGGTGGGGGTAGTGAAGTGGTAGTATTGTTGGTTATAGTAGTACTGGTGATGGTGTTGGTAGTATTGTTGGTAGTGTTTTAGCATTGGTGAGAGTGGTGGTAGTATTCTTGGTAGTATTGTTGGTAGTGTTAGTATTGTTGGTGATGGTAGTGGTAGTGTTATTGGTAGTAGTACTGTTGGTGATGTGGTGATAGTTATTGTTGGTGATAGTGGTGATGGTGATAGTATTGCTGATAGTATTGGTAGTGGTGGTGGTAGTATTGGTGATGGTGGTAGTATTGGTGATGGTGGTAGTATTGTTGGTAGTATTAGTGATAGTGGTGGTGGTGGTAGTGTTGGTGATGCTGATGGTAGTAGTATTGTTGGTGATAGTGGTGGTGATAGTGGTGATGGTGGTAGTATTGTTGATAGTATTGGTAGTGGTGGTGTTAGTATTATTGATAGTGTTGGTAGTAGTGGTAGTATTGTTGGTAGTATTGTTGGTGATAGTGGTGATGGTGGTAGTGTTTTTGTTGGTAGTATTGCTGTTGGTAGTAGTGTTGGTGATGTGTTGGTGGTAATTGTGGTAGTGGTAGTATTGTTGGTAGTGTTTTTGGTAGTGTTGGTGGTAGTATTGTTATTTGTAGTATTGGTGACAATGGTAGTAGTGGTAGTATTGTTGTTGGTATTAATAGTATTGAGGCAGGAGAATAGGGCCTGGAGGCAGGAAACCTAAGGACTTCCTAGAACTAAATCAAATGGAAACACGCTGTGACAGGAAATAGCCTCTTCATTTACATTGAGTGTATACTGAGTAAATGACTTTGTAACTTTACTTCAGCCTCTTCTTTTTTTTTTTTTTGTGATGGAGTTTCACTGTTGTCATCCAGGCTGGAGTGCAGTGGCACAATCTCAGCTCACTGCAACCTCCGCCTCCTGGGTTCAAGCGATTCTCCTGCCTCAGCCTCCTGAGTAGCTGGGACTACAGGTGTGTGCCACCAGGCTCAGCTAATTACTGTTTTCTTAGTAGAAATGGGATTTCACCATGTTGGCCAGGATGGTCTCAATCTCTTGAACTTGTGATTCGCCCACTCTGGCCTACCAGAGTGGTGGATTACAGGCGTGAGCCACCATGCCTGGCCAGCCTCTTCATTTATATAGGGCGTACATCAAGTAACCCATGGTGGTGGTAGTATTGTTGGTCATATGGTAGTATTGTTATTGTTGGTAGTATTGTAGGTGATGGTGGTGGTAGAAGTATTGTTATTGTTCATAGTATCGTAGGTGATAGTGGTAGTGGTGGTAGTATTGTTATTGTTGGTACTATTGTAGGTGATGGTGGTGGTAGAAGTATTTTTATTGTTCATAGTATTGTAGGTGATGGTGGTGGTAGAAGTATTTTTATTGTTCATAGTATTGTAGGTGATGGTGGTGGTGGGAGTAATGTTGTTGGTAGTATTGTTGGTAATGGTGGTGGTAATATTGTTATTGTTGGTGGTATTGTTGATGACGTGGTAGTATTGTTAGTAGTGTTGGTGATGTGGTATTATTGTTAGTAGTGTTGGTGATGTTATTGGTAGTATTGTTGGTGATGGTGGTGGTGGTAGTAGTATTGGTGGTATTGGTGATGTGGTAGTATTGTTATTGTTGGTAGTATTGTTGGTGATGGTGGTGGTAATATTGTTATTGTTGGTAGTATTGTTGGTGATGTGGTAGTATTGTTAGTGTTGGTGATGTTATTGGTAGTATTGTTATTGTTGGTAGTGTTGGTGATGTTGTTATTCTTGGTAGTATCATTGGTGATGGTGGTGGTGGTAGTATTGGTGGTAGTATTGTTGGTGATGTGGTAGTATTGTTATTGTTGGTAACATTGTTGGTGATAGTATTGTTATTATTGGTAGTATTGTTGGTGATGGTAGTGATAGTATTTTTTTGTTGGTAGTATTATTAGTGATGTCGTAGTGATGGTGGTGGTGGTAGTATTGTTGGTAGTATATTTGGTAGTGGTGGTGGTGGTAGTATTGTTGGTAGTATATTTGGTAGTGGTGGTGGTGGTAGTATTGTTGGTGATGGTGGTGGTGGTAGTATTGTTGGTGATGGTGGTGGTGGTAGTATTTTGGTGATGGTGGTGGTGAAGTATTGATGATGGTGGTGGTGGAAGCATTGTTGGTAGTAATTTTGGTAGTGTTGCTGGAGGTAGTATTGTTATAGGCGGTGATGGCAGTGGAGATGGTAGTGGTGGTAGTATTGTTGGTAGTATTTTTAGTAGTGTTGGTAGTGGTGGTATTGGTGATGGTGGTGGTGGTAGTGTTATGGGTAATGGCAGTGGAGGTGGTGATGGCAGTGGAGGTGGTAGTGGTGGTAGTATTGTTGGTAGCATTTTTGGTAGTGTTGGTGGTGGTAGTATTGTCAGTGATGGTGGTGGTAGTATTGTCATCCATGGTGATGGCGGTGGAGGTGGTGATGGCAGCGGAAGTGGTAGTAGTAGTAATATTGTTGGTAGCAGTTTTGGTAGTGTTGGTGGTGGTAGTATTGGTGATGGTGGTGGTGGTAGTATTGTTAATTGGTGGTGATGGCAGTGGAGGTGCTGGTGTTAGTACACTGTCATCGGTGGAGCTCCCATTTTTCAGCTGAATGCCTTTGTGTCATAGACCTCCTGGGAGTGAGTGTGGGTAGAATATCCCTCATTTGTGGTTGAGGTTTTTCCCAGGAGCTGTGTTGGTGGGGGAAGCCTTGCTCTATGTGTATTGGGGTTCGAGGGCATTGTGGGTGCTCAGTGGTCAGCTTTGACGTCACCTGAAACACGTTACAGGTGAGTCAGGTAGAGCATTGGGGAACCGCAGGGAGATGAGTGTTTTCTGATGTCAGATCTGATGGAGCTTTAACAGCTAAAAATGAAACAAGCAGAAAATGTGGAGAGATGTTCAGTAGTTTGCTCGGTACATTTTTAAAACTTTCGAGTGGTCCTGTGTGTTGGGTGTCATGGTGGACACACTGTCATGGGCACTTTCTGGGCAAAGTCTCCCCTGCCTGCCCTTTATCCTTGTCTGTTTTCGTTCTGCTCAGCAGCACGTCCGTAAGCAAGCAAATAGGGTTTTATAGCCTCTTGCTAAGTATTTCTCATCTCTTGCTAAGTATTTCTACTATGGTGCAAAAGCAATCTTATTATGTGTTGCTGTATTTTTATAGTCAATTGAAATGACTATTAAAATAGAACATTGCTCATCAGGCTCAGAGCAGCACTGCTGGAGAGGCCTGCCCCTGCGAATGAGGCAGCTGAGTCCTGGAAAGAGAGGCCTTCTTGGGAATCACAGCCGACGCCAGGGCCCTGAGGCCTGCGCTGCTCTGTAGGCCCACCACAACCTCAGAATGGCCCTGGGCTCTGCTGTCACATCTTGAAAAGTTTTTTCTATTTTCTTTATTGTGGCAAGATAATATATAACCTAGAATTTCCCATTTGAACCGTTTTTAGGTATACAATTCAGTGGCATTAAACACATTCACGTTGTTGGGCAACCATCACCACCATCCATTGCCAGAACTCTTTTCTTCTTCCTGAAGACAGACTCTGTTCCTATGAAACACTAACTCCCATTCCCTCCTCCTCCCAGCCCCTGGCAGCCGCTGTGCTGTTTTCTGTCTTTATGCATGTGGCTACTCTGAGAACTTCATGTAAGTAGAATCACACAGCTTCTGTCCTTTTGTGACTGGCTTATTTCACTCAGCGTAATGTCCTCAAGGTTCATCCACACTGTAGCATGTGTCAGCATTTCCTTTTTTAGGTGTGGGTAATATTTCATTATATGTACATACCACGTTTTATCCATTCATCTATTGCAGACGTTTGGGTTGTTTCTGCCTTTTGGCTATTGTGAACAATGCTGCTGTGAACCTTGGTGTACAAGTTTCTGTTCAAGTCCCTGCTTTCAGTTATGTTGGTATTGCCTGATCATATAGTAGTTGTATATTAACTTCTGAGGAACTGCCAAATGGTTTTTCCATGGCTGCACCATTTTACATTGCCATGACCAGTACACAACGGTTTCTGCTGCTTCAGGTCCTTACCAACATTTGTTATTTATTTAAATAATAGCCATCCTAATCATCTCCAAATGTATCATAATTTTTGTTTTATGTTTTTTTTTTTTTGAGATGCAGTCTTGCTCTGTTGCCCAGGCTGGAGTCAGTGGCGTGTTCTCGGCTCACTGCAACCTCCGCCTCTCAGGTTCAAGTGATTCTCGTGCCTCAGCCTTCCAAGTAGCTGGGATTACAGGCATGTGCCATCATGCTTGTCTAATTTTTGTCCTTTTTGTAGAGAAGGAGTTTCATTATGTTGGCCAGGCTGGTCTCGAACTCCTGGCCTCAAATGATCCGCTCACCTTGGCCTCCCAAATTGCTGGAATTACAGGCGTGAACCACCCTGCCAGGCCCAAATTTATCATAATTTTCGAACAAAGGCCTTTTCATTTTCATTTTGCCTTGGGCCCTGAACCATTTTGTAGCCAGTCCTGCTGGGAACTGATGCAGCCTGGGTGTTCTGTGGAGCCCCGCCCATGTTCAGGGGTACAAGGGTTTGGCCAGGTGTCAGTTTAAGCTGCTGGGGAAGACAGGCTGGCGCTGTCTGGGGTTAAAGGTGGTTCCCAGAAGGCCCAGATCTGGGGCAGAGTAGCTCTTTGTACAGTGAGTTGGCAGGCAGGAGGGGATGGCTGTCTTGGCTTCCGCTGTTTTATTTAGTGCCTTACCTAGAATCTGTATTCCTGCCGAGTGGCCACATTGCACAGGGGTTGTGAACAGATCAGTGGCTCACTCTGTGAAGGGCGGCTCACCCACACACATTTTGGGTGCTATCTAGGGAAGGAAAATTTATCAAGCAGTTAATTAAGAAAAGATTTGTTTGCGTCCTCTGGGAACTGACACTGCACACTAGCTGGCTCAGATAGTGGTGTTGAGGGTAGCCTTTGGGTGAGACCTGTCCATATGCCCTGTTAAAACAGATGACAAAGGCAGGCAGCCCAGGTCTCGTCAAGTCGGGAGCCTTGGCTCCCTCCTCCAAGGCTGTGCTGGGATGAACTCTCCGCCACTGCTCAGTTTCTGTCTGCAAGTATGGAAATGCCCGCTTCTCTGCAGCCGGTGCATCTGGGCCATGCCCAGGCTGCCACTGCGCAGTTGTTGATCGCAGTTGTAGCCCGGGAACAAGAGGGCCATGTCTGGGCTCCCTGTGCCTTGGAAGAGCTCAGCAGCAGCCAGCATCCAAGGTGTGCAAACACATCTGAGCAGACTTCTCCCTCCAGAGCTCTGCCCTGTCGGGACTTCTGGAAGCCTGGGATTTCCCCAGCAGAAGGTCCTGCGTGTCTTGACCTCTAGGACCTGAGGGTGACTTTGTACCTTCTTGTGCTAAGGCCTACAGCCTACCAGCACCTACCCTCTGCCTAGTTAGAAGTGACTGTACCAGGTCCTGGTGCAGCTGAGTGAGTGGGAGGAGAGGGGCTCAGGGGGGAGCGCGGGAACAGGAGCTGGGCCCGGCTGAACATTCAGCTCAGTAGGAAGATGGCAAGACTCTGCAGATCCTTGCTCCCCGCCCATGTGCCTTGCTGGGAGAGAAAAGCAGCTCCTCAGCTCGCACTCAGGCCGTCCGAAAATCTAAGTGAATGTTTATTGTGCACATATAGGGTGAACCCCAGCTGGATGGGCCTTCATACGCAGAAGCTGATACACACTCACTAGGGCCCCCTTTGCTGTCATGCCCCCGTTCCATGCAGGGAGAAACTGAGCTTCCCAGAGCTCGTGTTGCCTGTCAGGGCACAGAGCAGCGGTTTGGGGTTGAGTCCATGTCTCGATTCCAGAGGTTGAGTGCTTGGCTCAGAGGGAGTGGCCAGGCTGGTCTGCAGAGGTCCAGGGATTATGTCCTGAGCAGTGGGGGGCCACCAGCCTTGAAAATGGGACTCTATGGTGAGGCAGTGGAAGTGAGGCCCCCTCGGGGAGGGGTCGGGGGTGTTGAGGGGCACCTCTTCAGGCTTGACCCTCGCGGGCACCTATCTTGCTCTTCTCTCATCTGCATGGTGGGCAAGAGCCCAGACTGGGCATTCTCCCTGGGGTGCTAAAGGAGGCTCAGGCCAGAGCCCACAGGGAGGAGACAAAGTGCTTTGTCACCTGAGAAGCCTCCACATTGGAGGGAACGTGGGCTCTCCCTGGGCACAGGCTGTACCCGACGGGGGGACGCGGGGAAGGGGTCTCTGCAAGGGAGTCCTCTCCAGCAGCCTGTGCTGAGGCTCCATCATTAACACCCGACAGGCACTAGGCTTTATTGTTTTTCTCACAGAGGGCTTGATTGGTTTTTAATCTTCAATTTTACTTTTTTATCAAAGCTGAATAATGTAACAACAACAGAGGAGGAATTTCAAGCGGCTACAAAGAAACTAAATGTTTTTTTGGCGAATCCCTGGCGTGACTGCCTTTCCCTGCCTTCTCCCTCCTAGTTGCAGTGTGGACAGAAGTGTCACTCTTCAGGCTTGGGGACGGCACTGGGCTGCTGCTCACCTGAAGATGCCTTTGGCATGCGCAACTTCTCCAGAAGTGCAGATGCCTCCTATCAAAGCTGAAATTCCATGGGCCAAAAACACATTCACAAAAAAGTTCATGCTGGAATGTTCATTCCAGCCTTATTTATTTATTTATCTTCATTTTTATTTTTTTAGAACCAGAGTCTCACTCTGTCACCGAGGCTTGACTGCAGTGGCACGGTCATAGCTCACTGCAGCCTTCAACTCCTGGGCTCAAGTGATCCTGCCTCAGCCTCCCGAGTAGCTGGGACTGCAGGTGCCCCCCATCGTGCCTAACTAACATTGTTTTGTAGATATGGGGTCTTCCTGTGTTGCTCAGGCTGGTTTTGATCTCGTGGGCTCAAGCAATTCTCCCACCTCAGCTTTACAAAGTGCTGGTTTTACAGGTGTGAGCCACTGTGCCTGGCTGCAGCCTTATTTATAATAACTCAAACCTGGAAACAAATAACTCAAATGTCCATCAACAGGAGAATGGATAAACACATTGTGATGTGTTGATATCAAATGTCCATCAACAGGAGAATGGATAAACACATTGTGATGTGTTGATATGATGGAATACTATTCAACAATAGAAAATAACAAACTGCCGATACAGCACCATTCATGTGGCTCAAAATGTTGAGCTAAAGAAGCCAGACATAAAGGAGTACGTAGAATTCCATTTACTTGAAGTGTAAGCATTGACAATTTATTACTTATCTGTGGTAATAAAAATTAGAAAATGGTGTTTGGTGAGAAAAGTCTCCTAGAGAGGGGCCTGAGGGTACTTTTTGGATCTCTTCCTATCTTGGGTGTACATGGCATATAGAATTATTCAAAAGTCACTGAGCTGATCACCTAAGACTGTGTGTTTTGTTATACCACTAACATACATGTGAATTATGTATGTAGATGAATGTGAGCATATTTATGTGTGTATGTATGCCCATTTGTTACATGGCTCACGGTGTTGAACTTTTTTCTGTAGTTGGAGATATTAGATATCACAATCCACAGTCTTTGTGTAATACCCAGGAATGTTGCTTCTTTGGCTCCATACTCACAGGGTTTGTTGGGGCTTCAGAAGCCAGCCATACAGAGGGTAGGTTGACAGGGAAGTCACAGCTCATGGGGACCAGAGCAGGGACTCTGTTGTGGCATTTTGGCACAGCGAGTATTCCCACATCTGTGTAGAAGGTGATCGAGAGATGACGATGTCTGGATGTACAGGTCCGGAGGCTGGGTATTCTGGAGCCATTGGGGCGGTCAGGGCTCTGTTAGATAAAGCAGGTAGGTTTTCTCTAGAAGGCTGAGTCCTTTGGGCACCTGGGTATTCATGTGCTAGAATACGTGCCACAGGGCTCTAGTGACGTCTTCCTGATTTTAGTGGGTTGGGGACCTTTGAGGAATCTTCTTCATTCTGGGGTGGGCGCTGCTTCGTTCTTGCTGTTTCCCTCCACTCAGGTGTGTTCAGGCGAGGGTCACTGCTGAGGGTTCCTGTGTCAAAAAGAGTCGAACTCGGTGAAATATTTGAAGAGTTTTATTCTGAGCCAAATACGAGTGACCATGGCCCGTGGCACAGCCCTCGGGAGGTCCTGAGAACGTGTGTCCAAGGTGGTCGGGGGTCCAGCTTGATTTTATACATTTTAGAGAGGCATGAGACATCCGTCAAATACAGTAAGAAATACACTGGTTTGGTCCAGAAAGGCGGAACGCCTCGAAGCAGGGGCTTCCAGGCTGTAGGTGAATTTAAACGTTTTCTGGTTGACAGTTGGTTGAGTTTGTCTGAAGAACGGAGATAGATGGAAAGGGAAAGTTCAAGTTAACGATAAATATCGTGGAGACCAAAGTTCTTTTGAAGTCTTACAGTGGGTGCCCTTAGAGACACTAGATGACAAATGTTTCCTATTCAGATCTTAGTTAATCTTTTTAGGATTGGGAGGGTCTGGAAGAAAAAGATCTAGCTATGTTAATAGAGATTCTTTACAGGTACAGATTTGCCCCCATAAAACAGCTTTGCAGGGCCATTTCAAAATGTGGCAGAGAAACATGTTTTGGGATGAAATATTTTGATTTTCTTCTTTAGTTATGCCAGAGTCAGGTTGGAAAGTAAATCACGATATATAGGGTTAAATAAAACCCATCTGATGAGAATTTATGGTTTGTAGGGTATGACTTCCCAGACCCCTTAGATAAGAATTTGGATTAGATAAAAAACAGAGTTTAGCCCACACATGGAAAGGGAGACCCTCTGACGTGCCAGGCTGCATCTTCCCCAGGTGGGCCCTGGATCAGAGCCAGTGTGACCTGCTCAGTCTTTGCTGCTGCTCCGAGCTCCTTGAGGGTGTGCACAGCTGCCCTGGGGAGGATCGTTAGCACGGTTTTTCAAGTGAAATAGAGTGTGCTTTGTTTCTGGACATGGGGGTTGGATCTCCAGGACATGCCTACCTGGTTAGACTGTTGGAAGTTGTCTCTGCTGGTCAAGATCCTGGTCTGCTCTTTAGTTTTTTTTTTTTTTGAGTCGGAGTTTTGCTCGTGTTGCCCAGGCTGGAGTGCAATGGCGTGATCTCAGCTCACTGCAATCCCTGCCTCCTGGGTTTCTCCTTCCTCAGCTTCTGGAGTAGCTGGGATTACAGGCATGCACCACCATGCCCAGCTAATTTTGTATTTGTAGTAGAGATGGTCAGGCTAGTCTCGAACTCCTGACCTCAGGTGATCCGCCTGCCTGGGGATTACAGGCATGAGCCACCATATTTATTTGTTTGAAATAAATGCAAGCAAAGCCACAGTGGTTTCCAGTGGGCTTAACATTCAGGTAATAGTTTTACTGCCTTGACTTCCTCTGTTGATTTGTTAAGTGATTCACTCAGTGAGCCTTTGTGGCACTCCAGGTGCCAGGCACTGTTAGGCATGGATGCCGAGATGGAGAAGATGCATGTTTGAGGTGCAAAGAGGTCAAGGGGTCGCCAGCCCTGTGGTGTTGTAGGGGGGCATGGAACAGGAGATTAGAGGAAGGGTCCTCAGTGGTGGCTGCACTTGAGGAACCTTGATTGAGTACCTGCTATGTGACAGGCACGGGCAGCAGTGAGCAGTCGCCTGGCGGTATATTGTTGGGTGTGCAAGGGTGCTGTTGACCGTACACATGAGGCTTCTGACTCTTCTGGGGGAGTGGCAGGGAAGGGTTTCATCCTGAGGTGATGGGGACCTGGAGAGCCAAGCCAGGGAGAGGTAGGGCTGTGGACCAAGGCCTGAAGTGGGAGGGCGCATGGGGACTCTGTGGTTTGCTTTGGCAGGAACTCATCTGTTTATATTTGCATAATGACAAAGCCTCCTCCAGGATGATTGGATGATTGCAGGCTTTATTTATGAATTATAAATGGACCCACCCTCAAATATATGCATATATATACACACACACACATACACACACACGTATACACACATGTATACACATATATACACATACATATATACACACGTATATATGTGTATATACACACATATATACACACGTATATGCATGTATATGTATATATATGTACTATAGGTAGAGTCTTTGCCATTAGAAAATAAATGAGCACTCTGAAGCGTTCCCTCTGGCCTTCCCTTTCCCTGTTGGTCACCGTTGATATAAGATTGAATAATGTGACACACAGGTGAGAATAAGATTGAATGATGTGACACACAGGTGAGAATAAGATTGAATGATGTGACACACAGGTGAGAATAAGATTGAATGATGTGACACACAGGTGAGAATAAGATTGAATGATGTGACACACAGGTGAGAAAGGAGAAGGGAACGGTAGCTTCATATTCTGCAGAACAAATGATTTGAGACTTTTCTCCGAAGCGCAGGAAGGGGAGTTCGGGTCCACGGCAGAGTCACTTTATCAGTTAGTATCACAAATAGTTGGCTGTAAGCCCAAGTTTTCAAGCCTCTCCTTTTTTCTGCCAGGTCCTTCTAGGTGGAGACCAGTCTGCTCTGCCCCGCAGGGTCCCCAGGCCTGTGCCTGTTTTCACAGAACGCTTTAGGTAGAACCCGTTTGACTGGTGAGGGAAAGTGCAAGTCCAGGCCAGGTTTATAGCAGAGAAAGTAAGATAGTCCTCACTCAACTCAGTCATCGGCGAGGTCTTGGCTGCCTGCTGGTCCCCATGGGGAAGCTCCCTGGGACCAGCCCCTGATCCTGGAGTCTGCTGGGCTCTCATTCCAAATGGTCTTGGTGCCACTCTGCAGTGAGGCTCTGCGGACTGGCCAGTGATGGACTTTGCCTGGTGAGGTCACCATCAAGTCCCTGTCTCCTACTAGCTGATATTTTTCCAAGTTGCAATAAACTTGAAGAAGGATGATTAAAGAGATTAAATCTTGTCCCCTATCTTGCCTCTTTGCTGCTGAGCAAAATTCAATGCAAAAATAGCTAATTTTCAGGTCAGCTAAGTCTTTTCTTATTTGTGGGTAGATTTGCAAAGACTGTCAATAAGGAGGCCAGTGTTTTTCTATCTTAGAACTGACTTTATGGGAGATGAAAATGTAGAAAAGTAGAACCTTACTGTTTGCCTTGGAATAGCAATAAAGCCAGCACTTACCCACAACTCAGAATTATGCTTCCTAAGAAGCCTGAGTGTTTGGGCACCATGGCCTTTTGGGCTAGACAGAAATCAGATAGCTGGTCCGGGCGTGGTGGCTCAAGCCTGTAATCCCAGCGCTTTGGGAGGCCAAGGTGGGCGGATCACATGAGGTCAGGAGTTTGAGACCAGCCTGGCCAACGTGGCAAAACCCCGTTTCTACTAAAAATACAAAAATTAGCCGGGTGTGGTGGCGCATGCCTGTAATCCCAGCTACTCAGGAGGCTTAGGAGAATCGCTTGAACCCAGGAGGTGGAGGTTGCAGTGAGCTGAGATCATGCCACTTCACTCCAGCCTGGGCGACCAGAGCGAGACTCTGTCTCAAAAAAAAAAAAAAAGATAGTTGCTGCTAGTTGTGAATAAGGCATACAGAGATATTTTATTCTGAAGAAAGATATTAAAATGTCTTTTATTGTGTCTATCAGTTCAATTAGAATGTGAGGAAAGGCTCTTTTGTATATTTCTTTTCACATTCTTATCTTCACCATCCCTCCCACCTGTTTCCAACTAAAAGCCAAAAAGAAATATTGAATAACAAATGATGGTTGCCTTGTCTCACCAGGCCCAGCTAGCTCTGTTTCCTTAATTATGTAGATGACTCCTTGATTCTATTATCCAAACAGTGCATGAAATACTGCCTCAAGGGATTTTATTGGCAGAGACAATCTTTCTGTTCCTAAGAAAGATATGAACCCAATAGGAGTAACTTGGTGACTTTGAAAGTGGTGTCCTTTTTAGAAATGTGGGGTGGGGCCAGGCACGGTGGCTCATGCCTGTAATCCCAGCACTTTGGGAGGCTGAGGCGGGTGGGTCACTTGAGGTCAGGAGTTCGAGACCAGCCTGGCCAACATAGAGAAACCCTGTCTACTAAAAATACAACTGTGTCTTCCCCAGTAAAACTCAGCATCCATTAAACACTAACTCACTCCTCCTTCATCCTCCCAGCCCCTGGCAACCACCTTTCTTACTTTCGTTTCTTACTTGTCTCTGAGTTTGACAGCTCGAGGAAGAGGAGCCTCATGTAAGTGGAATCGTACTGTATTTGTTGGTGACTGGCTTATTTTATGCAGTATAATATCTTCATTGTCTTCAAGGTTCACCCGTGTTGTAATGTGTCAACATGTCCTTTCTTTTAAGGCTGAATGATACTCCGCTGTGTGTATATGTAACATTTTTGTTGAGTAATTTACCCGTTGATGGATACTTGGGTTGGTTCCACTTTTTGGCTGTTGTGAATAATGCTGCTGTGAACATGGATGTACAAATGTCTATTCCAGACCCTGCTTTTGGTTCTCTTGGGTAGGTATCCAGAAGTGGAATTGCTGGATCTCATGGTCATCTGCTGCTTTCTACAGCAGCTGCACCATTTTGGATGCCCACCAGTAACTTGCAGAGTTCCAGTTTCTTCGTGTCCTCATCAAGGTTGTTATTTTCTGTTTTGGTTTTTGCTTTTTTAATTTTATTGAGACAGAGTCTCACTCTGTCACTCAGACTGGAGTGCAGTGGTGTGCTCTTGGCTCACTGCAACCTCCGCCTCCCAGGTTCAGGCGATTCCCCTGCCTCGGTCTCCCAAGTAGCTGGGACTACCTACAGGCACGTGCCACCATGCCCGACTCGTTTTTTTTTTTTTTTTGGGATGGAGTTTTGCTCTTGTTGCCCAGGCTGGAATGTAGTGGCACAATCTTGGCTCACTGCAACCTCCGCCTCCCCAGTTCAAACAATTCTCCTGCTTCAGCCTCCCAAGTAGCTGGAACTCCGGGCACGTGCTGCCACGCCCGACTAATTTAGCAGTTTTAGTAGAGATGGGGTTTCTGTGTTTGTCAGGCTGATCTCTTAACTCCTGACCTCAGGTGATCCGTCCACCTTAGCCTCCCAAAGTGCTGGGATTATAAGTGTGAGCCATTGCGCCCGACCAATTTTTGCCTTTTTTTAGTAGAATTGGGATTTCACCATGTTGACCAGGCTGGTCTCCAACTCCTGACCTCAAGTGATCCGCCTGCCTCAGCCTCCCAAAGTGCTGGGATTACAGGCATGAGCCACCGTGCCCAGCCCCCAGGAATTCTTTATATGTTCTGGATACCATTCCCTTATCAGATATGGGATTTGTAAATACTTTCTCCCCTTCTGTGGGTTACCTTTTCTCTCTGTTAATAATATTCTTTAATGCACAAGAGTTTTTAATTTTGATGAAGTCCAACTTAGCTATCTTTTCTTTTGTTGCCTGTGCTTTTGATATAATATCCAGTAAATCATTGCCAAATCCAGTGTCATGAAGTTGTTCCTCTGTGTTTTCTTCTAAGAATTTTATAGTTTTAGCTGTTATGTTTAGGTCTTTCATCCATTTTGAGTTAATTTTTGTGAATGATATCATAGTCCAACTTTATTATTATTATTTTTTTGCAAGTGGATATCCAGTTTTCCCAGCACCATTTGTGGAAAAGACTGTCCTCTCCCCATTGAATAGTCTTGGCATCCTTGTTGAAATCATTTGACTTTCTATGTAAGGGTTTACTTTTGGGTTCTCTATTCTATCCCATTTGTCTGTATATTTGTCTTGATGCAGTACCACACTGCTTTGATTACGGTAGCTTTGTAGTAGGTATTGAAATCAGGCCTCCAATTTTGTTTTTGTTTTTCAAGATTGTTTTGGCTAATCTGGGACCTTTGAGATGGGTTTTTCTATTTCTGTGGAAAATGTCGTTGGGATTTTGATAGGAATTGCATTGAATCTGTATATCGTTTTGGATTAGCATTGACATCTTAACAATGCTAAGTCTTCTACTCCATGAACACAAATATTTTTCAATTTGTTCATGTCTTTTATTTCTCTCAGCAACATTTTGTTTTAGTGTACAAGTCTGTACCTCCTTAAGATTATTCCCAAGCATGTTATTGCTTTTATTCTCCCCTCCCTCCCTCCCTTCTTTCCTTCCTTCCTTCCTTCCTTCCTGCCTTCCGTCCGTCCGTCCTTTGCCTGCTGTGTGCCAGGTGTTTTTAGATGATTGTGAAAAATAAGATGCAGATTTTTGTCCTTGAGAGGCTCACAGTCAAGTGGAAGAGACACAGGTGATTAAATGGTGGCAGTGTGATACAGTAAGTGCTTGAATTCAGGCTTATCTCTCTGGGAGGCTCTAATCCAGCCTAAGGCATTTGTCCCCAAACAAAAGCAGTGGAAGGATTTTGCTTCAGGTCGTAGAAGCTTGGTGATGGCCTGGCTACCAGTTTGATTTTGAAGATAGAGTTTAGGAAACCCAGCCTCCAGCTCCAAGTGGGTGCCATCTAAAGCTGCCTGATGAATTTTTCCTTTTATTCGTGGCTACTGGGATCACATTCTCGCTAGTAGTACCGTGGGTAATGTTGGGTACTGAGCCGTTTGCAACAATATAATTGACTTGTTCTTCATCTTCACCAAGTTGCTATAGATGGCTGGTCTCTGCCCCAGGGTCAAGTTCAAAGGGTGTATATAATGTTCTGATTCTCTCTACATGGTGTTTCCTGAATGGCTCGGTGAAAGGTTGTTCCTTGGAGAACTGGCTTAGGCTGATTTCCTCTCTGGGGTTACATCTGGCTTATCTCCTCTCTCCAAGCCCAGCTCAGTGTAGACCAGCGCAGGGGCCTATGGAGGCTTAGGAAATGCAAGGTACCTGCATGGGCCAGGCAAACGTGTAGGCTGTGTGAAGTTCGAGACCAAGCCGATGGCCCTAGGGTGAAACCCTGTGGCAGCACAGACAGGGAGGGCCCTGGCCTCGGGCCGTGTGTGGACATGGCCTGTATTTTCCCCAGCCCTGAGAAGATACATACCATTGAAAAGCTTTTCCAACTGAAGGCAAGAGAAAGGAAATGAGAACACAGAGCAATTAATTTTCACAAATTGACTTTAAAAGAATTAATTAACGTTTAAGTTGCTACTTGAAGTCTTGAAATCATGTTTCAGTGGTGTGTGAGAGAGGGAGAGGCTGAGCTGAGTCGATTTCGAGGAGTAATGTATGGCCTTTGATGCTTTGGGGAAGCTTTGGACCTGAGCACTGATGGCAGGTGGGCTATCTCCTTAGATCAAAATGACCCAAAGCAGAGCTGGCAAAGCTATTATTGTGTTTCTCTTTCTTATTGATTAAGTCTCAGCTGCTGGATCTTTTTGCAGAGGGCAAGAGCATTTTGAAGACGAACAAATGCTACAGCTTTTGCTTTCGCTCTTTGAGACTGCACGAGGAAGAATACTTTGGGATCTGGTTAAATTCAGTGTATTTTTATTGAGTGCCTGCAAGATACGGTTTTAGCTACTGTGGGAAATCCAATGATTAATAAATATTTGCCTCCCTCAAGGAGTTTGTGTCTGATGGGAGAGACAGACATATAGATGAGCAACTCTACGAGGTTGTGGGGTGGCACACAGCGTACATATAGGGAGTTCAGAAGCAAGCCGTTCATTTAGGTCTGCGTGTAACTTCTTGGTAGGGGGAGAAATAATTCTGTTAGGGCCTGGAAAAGGCTGTGGAATTAAAGGCAGGCCTTGTAGACAAGTGGGGTAGTCAGAGGCGGAGGGAGGAAGGATTTTCAGCTGCAGAGGAGCGTGTGGCAGGCCTGGCAGGGCAGATGGAGCCGAGGTGCTGAGATGAGATGGAAAGGTCGGTTGGGTGCTGGAGAAATGAACCATCATTCAGAATGCCGGGTGAAATGGTCGAGGCTTTGGAGTGAGAGTTCAGGAAGGTAACTGGTGGTGGAGAGAAGGGAAGACTGTACATCTCATTGAGGATTGACGAAGTCTTCGGCCAGGCAATGGGGAGTGGTGACATAGCCTGGGAGGGAAGCCTGAGGATCCCAGGGCTGCCGTCAGCTCACTGTGCACCTTGAGCCAGTCACAATGCCCCTGTAGACCTCTGTTTTCATCTGTGAAGTGAGTTGATGGACTGTAGTGTTTTTTCTCAAGTGAGAGTAGTCAAGTTGGTTTTTTTGCTTTTCCCTGAATGGGTGTTACAGTTCATTAAATGCTTTTTCTGCATCAGTTGAGATTATATAATAATTGTATGTATTTATGGGGTACACATTGATGTGATACATATGAAGTATGGTGATCAGATTAGGGTAATTAGCATGTCTCTCATCTCAAATATTTATCATTTCAGTATCTTCCTTCCAGCCATTTGAAACTGTATGGTATATTATGGTTAACTATAGTCATCCTAAGGAACTGTAGAACACTAGAACTTATTTCTCCTACCTAGCTGTAATTTTGTATCTTATAGCAAATTTCTCCCTATCCCCACTTCCCCCTACCCTTCTTAGGCTCTAGTATCCTCTAGTATCTAATATCCTCTAGTATCTAGTATTACCCTTACTTCTATAAGCTCAATTTTTTTTTTTGCTTCCACCTATGAGTGAGAACCTGTGGTGTTTAACTTTCTGTTCCTGTTGTATTTCACTTAATGTCCTCCAATTCCATCCATGTTGTTGGGAATGACAAGATACTATGTTTTTTTAAATGGCTGAATTGTATTCCATTATGTGAAGATACCACATTGTTTTGTATCCATTCATTTGTTGTTGGACGCCTACGTTGATTTTCTGTATTCATCCGTGTTGGACACCTAGGTTGATTGCGTATCTCAGGTATTATGAATAGTGCTGCAAGAAACTTGGGGTTGCAGATGTCTCTCTGATACACTGATTTCCTTTCCTTCGGATAAACGCCCAGTGGTGGGATTGCTGGATCGTATGGTGGTTTTATTTGTAGTTTTTTAAGGAACCTCCATATTGTTGTCTATAATGGCATTCCCACCAAGTGTCTAACAGTTCCCTTATCTCTGAACCCCACTGGCATTTGTTATTTTTTGTCTTCTTAATACTAACTATCCTAACTGGGATGAGATAATACCTCATTGTGATTTGCTTTGCATTTTCCTGGGCAGCTTGTTTATAGACAATCAGGAGACTGAACAGAGGTGATGGCAGTACCTTTTTAGGTCTCTGATAAAGCTCAGCTGAATGATGCACAGTGCAGGCTGTTAATTTTTTATTTTAGGGAAAAGATCCACTCACTATGGGCTGTTGCAGACTCTCCTAGAAAAAGAAAAAAAAAAAACAAAACCAAAAAAACCAAAACATCATCCAAGCAAAGAACTTGGTGCTTGGTTTATGTCTGTCTCGTTTCCCACTTCACATCTTAACACATGTTTAGCTTCTACACTGGAGTCTGCTGTCCAGGGTTGAGAAATTCATGTGGACTTGAAGATGCTCATCTGCAGCCAGGCCATTATAAAAGGAAGATGGACTCGACCAGGGAGAATGTAGTAGGCATTCAGCCCACCACCCAGAGGGGGGCTGGTGCCACCCTTGCCAGGATGTGAATGGGAGGCCATGACCCTATTCTCTGTGGAGTTGTTCCCAGACCCTAACACATCAGGAAATTGAAGAAGCAAAACTGAGCGATCAGCAAAAAGGCCGCCGTCTTTGTAGGACATCGTATGTCAGGTGAAGACATCTTAAATGAGATGCCATTTGTCATCCTCATCCTTCTTAAAGAGACAAGAAGTCCTTGCTCTCACCCCCTAAGAAGGGGCAACTGTGAAAGGCCAAATAATCAGAATAAAGGATAGCCTCTCACATTACATACTTTTGGATTCATTTAAAAAAATTCCCTACATGGTTCTTGTTTTTCCCATATCACTCAAGAATTGGGAACCACAGCCCTGGACTTGTCTGGGTTTAGGTGCCTGCAGTGGAGACCCTTGTTCCAGCTGCCTTAAGGAGTGAATCAGTGAACCACAAAGTACCACTTTCAGATTGCTTTTCAGACACCTCCTTGTACTAATTTCCTATTGCTGCTGTGATGAATTGCCACAAACTCAGGGGCTAAAACACGAGATTCAGTGTCCTAAAGTGCAGGTGTCAGTGACCCATGCTCCCTCGGGGCTGTGGGGGAGCCTGCGCTTCCTCACCCCTTCCAGCTTCCAGAGGCTACTGTGTTCCTTGGCTTGCTTTGCCTCTTTCTTGCATCTCTTCGACCTCCTCTCCTTGTCTCTGACTCTGACCCTCTCGTCTTCCTCTTATAAGGACCTTTGTGATTACACTGGGCCCACTTGGATGATCCAGGATTAACCCTCATCTCAAGATCCTAATTTTTTTTTTTTTTTTTGGAGACAGAGTCTCGCTCTGTTGCCCAGGCTGGAGTGCAGTGCACTGCAACTTCCGCCTCCCGGGTTCAAGTGATTCTCCTGCCTCAGCCTGTTGAGTAGCTGGGATTACAGGTGCCCACTACCTCTCCTGGCTATCTTTTTTCTATTTTTAGTAGAGACAGGGTTTCGCCTTGATGGCCAGGCTGGTCTTGAACTCCTGGCCTCAAGTGATCTGCTTGCCTCAGCCTCCCAAAAGTAATCCTCCCAAAGTGTTGAGATTCCAGGCGTGAGCCACCATACCCAGCCAAGATCCTGAATTTAATCACCCTCGCAGTGCCCCTGTGGCCGTGGAAGGTGACGAACAGACCCTGGGAGCCTTTTGGAGTCATCTTTGGAGGGCTGTTACTCTGTCTGTACCCTTCTGCCGTTCTCTCCTACTCCCTTGTCAAATACCCTTGCAAAGTTGTCTTTTAATTTGTCTTCATGTATGGGATTATTTAATCATTAATCCTAAAATGAACAAAGGGCTAGGGGCTGGGCATCTGGGGTTGTGATCTTGACTGGGTTGCATGATTTGGGGCCATGTGTGTAACCCCTGAGGCTCTTCTTTTTCTTACCTACAAAATCATGGGTTGTCTGGCTCACTTCATACTTAAATTAGAAGTTTCCATATCCATGTATGAGATTTTAATCACTGCTTTCCACTGTCTGCTTTTGAGATTGGGGAGTAGGGTATTTAGAGGTGAAACAAGAAGGAAGGAATCATGTGTATGTGCTTTACAAATTCACATGTGCCTGAATGTATTTACCCTTGATGCGCTCATTTTATTTCATTTTTATGATTTTTGACATGTTTATTTTCTCCCACATCTAGAACAGAATAGGCGTGCTGGCAGGAATGCTGTTAAGAACTGTGATAAATGCATTTATGGTTCCTGAAGGTTTAAGAATATGGTCATGCTGAGCTGGGCAAGTCCAGCCTCTGCCCTGGGCTTCCTTCACCTGATGCAGTTATTTCGTGTTAAAGATTCACTGTAAAATACCAAATAAACTTAATAACTACTAATAACCATCTTTGTCAGTTGAGGACACTTAAATTTTATGAATTTTGGGGAAAATATAGGAAAATACCTGAGGAAATAGAATTTTCAATATCATAGGTATGGCTTTTGATATTATAGAATTTTTGTGCACATGTGGCAATGTGCTTGCTTTGGCTTTCTAAAAAGAATTCAGGTAATGGTAGACGTCTTGATAGCAGTAAAAAAATACAAACAAAAGAAAGGCCTTCACCGTTACCTGAGTGTTCACCATGGACCCCATTGTGCCAAATCCAGCATGGGCATCGTTTTCTCTAAGACACAAAACGCACACACAGTTCTATGAGGTCAGTATCCTGTCCTTGTTCTGGCCATTGAAAACCCGAAGATAGAGCAGGTTGTTTGCCAGGGGGCAGGCACCCAGGTGCTTGGGGAGAGGTGCTGCCCTACCCACTTTAGCTGTCTGCAGAGACCATGAACATGAACACCAGGAGGCTGCGTGCACCTGAAATTCTGGACTTACAGCCCGAGGTGCAGCTCAGGCAGCTCGGGTTTATGGAGGCCATTCCTTGTACAGCTAAACACTGTCCTGTCCTTAGAGGTGTGGGCAGGAAACATTGAAAGGGGGGTGGCTCTGCTCACTGGTGACTTTTCTTCAGTTGGGGACGTCTTAACACACACATCTGAAATAAGACTGGCTCATACAGAACAAGAGACGGGAAGCTTTGTGTGGTGCCAGGACTGTTTGGAAGAGCGGAGTTGAAAGATCAAACACGGACTTGGGTCTGGCTTTTGTGATGAGGTGCACCCAGTGGGAAGGCCCAGCTGGCGAGGGAGAAGTTGGTACCCAAAGATGTGGGTTAAAGTGGCTTCTTTCCTTCAGTAGAAGCAAGGGCTGGAAGGGAGTGTGTGGTGGGAAGGTGCGGTGGCCTGTGCTTGCCAGAGGAGTTTGCACATGACATGGTTTAATTTTAGAGAATTTTAGAGGTCTGCCACAATGAAGGTGCCTTTTGTGCATAGCCTCGCCTGGCTGGGCAGTGGAGGATGGATGGATGAGAACGTTGATCGGGGATTTTGAAGATGAGTTTTATATTGAATGCTATATCCTTTTAGGTAGAGGCTGTTGGGTGGGAGGAACATTTATATATATATATTTAAATTGAGGGTGGGCTATTTGAATACTTTTTGGGCCTTAAAACACTTTGTAGCATCCTTTTTACACTGGTAACTGTTGCCTTTATTCTATAATGCGTGAGCAAAAGTGTGGTTTGAATTGAATGGTATGACTTTTTAGGGGCTTATGTAGGAGCAATATGATCCTTTTGCAAAATAGGAACAGCTTTATGTCAGGATAAACATGGGATTTCAGAATTTCTTGCTTATCATTGTCAGTTTTAAGGATTTCTTCTAACATAGGACATATTTTTGTCTATTGTGATTGTAATGTCATCTATTGGTTTAATATCAACATTGCAATGTGATAATTTTTTGTTAATTTGGTTTCCAAAGAATATTCAGTCCATGTGCAATTGATTCATAGTTAGGAAAATAAAAAGAATCTGGTAGTGGAAATAAAAGACAGTATTGAAGTGTCAATCAGAATGCTGTTAACAGTGTCTTCTTATGTCAGTTACGGTCATCTGGCATCGTGGGTAGTTATGAATTTCTCCTCCTTAAACGATTGGCCCTTTATATTTGTCTGAAAGAAAAGGCCACTTCTGTGGGTATCAGAGAGGATGATCCAGGCAGCGACTGAACGTATTTCAGTATTAAAAACAACACCATTAAAATAAGCCAACACGACTCAGCATGGTCACTTCTGTCTTTACTATTACTAATATATTTCCCCTTTCTCATCACAGCTTTTTATAACTATGATGCCAGAGGAGCGGATGAACTTTCTCTACAGATCGGAGACACGGTGCACATCTTAGAAACCTATGAAGGTGCGTACGCCTCTTGGTATCTTTTGTCTTACATGTTTGGGTGGATGGCACACCTTCTCAGCAGTGCCTGCTGGGCAAAGCATTCCTCTGTTACAGACACACAGACAGTCATGCTCCCTTCTCAGGCTCACTTTTCTTGCAAGTGGATACTGTTTCACGTAAAGGTAGTAGTGAGGCTGTCTGTTGTTCAATAAACTTTATTAAGGTGAACTTAAAACTGAAATTCCCATTTTTAAACTCATTGGCTCCTTATTCTGCACGCATGTGTAAATCTTTTTTTTTTTTTTTTCTTTTCTTTTGAGACAGAGTCTTGCTGGAGTACACTCACCCAGGCTGGAGTGTAGTGGTGTAATCTCAGCTCACTGCAACCTCTGCCTCCCAGGTACAAGTGACTCTTGTGCCTTAGCCTCCTAAGTAGCTGGGACTACAGGTGCCTGCCACCATGCCTGGCTAATTTTTTTGTGTTTTTAGTAGAGACTGCATTTCACCATGTTGTTCAGGCTGGTCTTGAACTCCTGACCTCAAATGATCTGCCTGCCTCAGCCTCCCAAAGTACTGGGATTACAGGTGTGGTCCACTCTGCCTGGCCAAGCGTGTGTAAATCTTGATTGTTAATAGTTGACCACTTTATAAAAAATAGGTTTAAGATATTTTAGTTTACTTCATTGTTTTGTTTTTGAGACAGGGTCTTGCTCTGTCACTCAGGTTGGAGTGCAGTGGCACAATCACAGCTCACCGCAGGCAGCCTCTACCTCTTGGGCTCAAGCAGTCTTCCCACCTCAGCCCCCCAAGTAGCTGGGACTGCAGGTGCATGCTACCACACTCCGCTGATTTTTATATTTTTTGTAGAGACAGGGTTTCTCCATGTTTCCCAGGCTGCTCCTGAACTCCTGAGCTCAAGTGATTTGCCTGCCTCGGCCTCTCAGAGTGTGGAATTGCAGGCGTGAGCCACTGCGCCCGGCCTGCTTCATTGTTTTAATGTGTTTGATGTGAACCGAGACTTTTTCTTTTAATGTCCTCACTTAGATTTATTAGCAGTATGTCTCAGAGGAGCCACAGTTTTCATATCTCTTATTTCCTTTCCTTTTTTTTTAAACCTGTAATACCCATTTTCTTGGGATGAACAGAGATTTATCACAGTTAGATGGGATGCCATCCAATGAAGCAATTTTTTTTTTCTTTGAGATGGAGTTTTGCTCTTGTTTCCCAGGTTGGAGTGCAGTGGCATGATCTTGGCTCACCACAACCTCTGCCTCCTGGGTTCAAGCGATTTTCCTGCCTCAGCCTCCCAAGTAGCTGGGATTATAGGCATGCGCCACTGTACCCACCTAATTTTGTATTTTCAGTAGTGACGGGGTTTCTCCATGTTGGTCAGGCTGGTCTCCAACTCCCAACCTCAGGTGATTTGCCTGCCTCGGCCTCCCAAAGTGCTGGGATTACAGGTGTGAGCCACCATGCCCGGCCTGAAGCAATTGTTATAATTATCCAATAAATAAACTGTTGGTGACAGTGGTTTTCCAATGTCCTTGACTTTTCAGACAATTTGTTTTTGTATTTTGCAAATAATTTGAGCAGGCCATATTTCATTTTATGCTGTGGTTATTGCACAGAAGGAAGAAATGATGGGCTTGATTTTTTAAAGACTGTTCAGATCTGTAAGTTTTGGTGTGATTGTGTTTTCTTACTGTTGTCGGCTTAATTTCCTGCTTGAAAGGGTGGTTCCCATATAGCATATGAATAAAAAGGATAATTTCAGTAGCAAAATTGCTTTTTCACAAAGGGTTTTAGCAAAACCCTTCCACACGGGAGGTGGGGGTGAGAGGGCAAATCGAAGACATCCCGTAGTAATCACCAAATTGAGCTTCCAACTTGAAATCCACTTCACGAGGATGAAGTAGTGCCAAGCTTCCCTGCCCCAGGCAAACTGTGACCAGCTCCTGGTAGACTCCTCTGAGAAACACAGACCTATTAACGGACCCATGTTCATAGCCCTTATTTCCCCATCTGATGCATGCTGTACCTTCCCTAAAAAAGTCCTATTTGAAAAAAAAAATCGACTTTAGTGGCCTCTGCCTGGAAGCCAGTGCAGCTCTGCGAAACCAGTCCCAGTCCTTAAGCGGATGAGTAGTTGTGATGGGGTCTTCCGCTTGCTTTCCGTGTTTACAGCTGACAGCTGTGTTCCCTCATCTCCTCTCAGTACATGCTGCGTGTGCCTGAGAGGAGACAGAGAGAAATTAAGTAGAGGTTAAGGATCAAACCACTCATCTCAGACACTTTTCTGATCTGAAGGGAAATGCTCTTGTATGTTTTTTTTACTTTTGCTGCCAGTCAGTTGAAGTTGAAATCCTGGTTAATAAACACTGGGCAATGATGTCATTCCTGAATAGTTAATGATTTCCTGTGGCCCCTGGGCATGTGGGGACTGCATTCTTGTTCTTTGCTTCTTAGGAGGAATGTGTGTGTGGTGGTGGTCTTTTTTTTTTTTTTTTTGAGATGGAGGCTTGCTCTGTCACCCAGGCTGGAGTACGGTGGTGCAGTTTCAGCTCACTGCAACCTCTGCCTCTTGGGGGTTCAAGGGATTCTCCTGCCTCAGCCTCCTGAGTAGCTGGGACTACAGGTGCTCGCCACCACGCCTGGCTGAGGAATGTGTTTTTTAAACAGTGAATCCTCAGGTATGTCTGTGGTCCTTGTAATACATGTAACTTCAAGAATATCTGATTGCAGACATTTGACTTTTTGACCGACATCATGATAAGAGATCTACAGTGAACATTAATTTTCTGGGCTAGTCAGTCTTTCTAGATTCTGATGAAAATATTTCAGTCTTTGTAAAGACTCTAGCATAAAATGAATTTCCGTTCCTTGTCAACTGACTTTTTGGTTTTAATCTGAATCTAATCAGAGAAATGCATTTGGAGAAATATTAATAGTTTTGACTTTGGGAAGCATGGTGACTTTTTGTCATTAAATAAAAAGAGAATAATGTACTTCCATTTGTTTTCCAGTGCCTTCCTCTTGTTTTGTCTAAATTTCATGACTTGTATTAGAGTCTGGCATTTTCTTTTTCTTTCCTTGGCTCTCCTTTTCCTCTAAGACAATTTTTTGGTTTAGCAACATTGATTTTCTTTTTTTCTATGATCCTTTTTTTCTATGATCCTTTCCAGGATATTATAGCGCTTGCTCCAGAGGATGTAATTTCTAGATGATAACTCTTTATTTTAAGGTTCAGAGACTAAATTTACCTTCAAGTTATGGTTAATTTCTCTTTCTCAAGCTCACGAAGGCTTACGACATAGAACAAATAAAATGAACTTTCTAGCTCATGGTGGAAGTGGAAATAGCTTTGAGAGGTCATATTGGTGCGGACCCCTGCCTTTAAACGATGTCCTGGGCCAACCAGATAGGAGAGGTGAGGCCAGGTCCCTAGTGTTGACTGAGTGACTCTTGTCTGGTCAGGGGCATGCCAGTCGTGCTGTCCACTCGTTTCCATAGGGTCCCCAGGGCTTCCTTAGGGTCCTCAGATGCTGCACCAGAGGCAAGCTGCAGGCATTGCCCAAGGATGAGGAAATTGTCCTTTAGATTCAGCCACGTTCAAACTTAATTTATTCAACTCTTCAAAAGGGATAGTGATACATTTTCTTCTCTAATGACTGGACCGCCATTTTCCTGTGCTGGACTGTGCCTTCCCCGAGTTCGGGATCTGTGTTTTGCCGGCATTTGCTTGTTCCCTGGGTGGATGTCTCTTTTTTTGGAGCACGTTGCTTGACTACGTGGAGGCCACTTGCAAGCTGTGCCAGGGAGAAGTTAATTCTATAACAGCTGTGAGTCTTTCTCCTCCCAGCCTCATCCCCTCTTTGCTGTGCCCCAGAGCAGCCAGGTAATCATTCTGTTCTGTTCTCTCACTCTCCGGTGCAAAACCTCTGCCGGGACATCCTCTCCTTCGTGCTGAACTCCGTCTCGCAGCAGGGTTTGTGGTGTGACCCCTGCTTGTCTTAGGGCCCTTCCAGTTTCTGAGCTCATGGAGGACAGAGAATGGGTCTAATCTCTTTCTGTATTTGCGGTGCCCAGTGTGGTCTCTGGCACATGGTGTGTGGGCTCACTTTGTTGAAGAAATAGTGCATGCCAAAGATCATGGGAAGGAAAACCGTGGGTTTTCATTTTGCTTAGGAAGGCCGTTAGAAGAGGAATCGACTGCCTATGAACAGTAAATAAAGACACACAACTCCTTGCCTTTCATGCCTACTGCTTGGCCCTTCCTCCTCCTGCCCCCCATAGAAAACCTTTCTGCTGTGTTTGAAGTGGCCTCTCGTTTGCCTGTGTTCTCGTGCTGTTTGGTGTGCATCTGTTTTTAACGGATATAAGTGTGTGGTTATAGTCTTGTTCTGTTTGTTATTTTCCCTGGTGCTCCATTTAAAATGTACTCTGTTCTCTGTGTCCCTTTAGTCCATGGCTCTAACTGCATTGTGTGCACATTTCATGTTTTACTAACCGCCTGCCTCACCAGGTGTGAGCACTTAGGCTGTCCCCGCTTCCCACCACCCAAGACCAAGCTGCCCTGAGCATCCCGTGTCCGTCTCACCCTGCAGGGCACACAGATGTCTTTGGGCTGCGTTCCCAGGAGGGGGTTGCTGGGTCTCGGGAGTGGAGATGTAGACTTTGGATAAGCAGGGCCTGTGCTCCCAGGCTGGTGGCCGCAGTGGACACTGCCGCGCACGGTGACCAGGGGCTTCCTGCATCCTGCAGTGTTCTGCCTTCTACCACTCTTAACTGTGCACTTCTCATTTCTCTGATTATTATTAAACTGAAGCATCTCTTCATACGTGTGGAGGTCTTATGGGTTTCTTTTATACATAGTTTATAAACTTTGCTCATTTTCTTTCTTTTTTTTTTGAGACAGAGTCTTGCTCTATTGCCCAGGCTGGAGTGCAGTGGCACTATACCAGCTCACTGCAACCTCTGCCTCCCTGGTTCAAGTGATCCTCCTGCCTCAGCTTCCTGAGTACCTAGGATTACAGGCATGCGCCACCACCCCCAGCCAATTTTTGTATTTTTAGTAGAGACGGGGTTTTGCCATGTTGGCCAGACTGGTCTTGGAACTCCGGACCACAAGTGATCTGCCCACTTCGGCCGCCCAAAATGCCAGGATCACAGGAGTGAGCCACCACTCCCAGCCTCATTTTCTTACTATACTTAGTTGCTGTCTTTTTTTGTCTCTGTATTATTTCCTTATATATTCTAAGACGTTAATCTTTGTCAGTTTCAGAAAAGAAAGGAAACGTTAATGTTGAAAATGCAGGAAGACTATAATAGGATAAAGGAGAGTTGTTGAAATTGAGTACACAGCTTTGCATAACTCATTCAGCTGACCTTTCTTTTTCCTTCTTGATATATGAGCACTGCGTCATAGATGGGCGCTGATACTGGGCCAGCTTATCAGAACCACTGAACTCGACAATATGGCTATCAGGAGATAATCCTTCAAATATGTGGCTGAAATCTAGGCATTTTGTATCTGAGGTTCCCCCTAATCAATCTGTTGAGTCTCCATGTCAAGAGAGTGAAATGAGTTCAGTTCGTCATAACTGGGTCTTAGCAAAACCTTTGCAAGAGTCCTGGCAGTTTCTGTCCTCTTTTCTGGATACGCAGAAAACAGCTGTTTAGTAATCTCTTGGGGATTCTGCTCATCTTGACACCATTACTTTCTGGTTCATAGTCATCCTTTTCATCCCTGGTTGTGAGAATTCACCTTTTGAGAGAGGTGGAGGCCAATTGCTGCAACAGTGGCCCTTTTTCACATCTGTCTGATCTTTGGTTTCTGAGGTTTGACTTTTTAATAGTGTAAAGAAACCCAATATTTGGTTATTCTCTGGGAATTTACCCAGCTTACGTTTTCCAAGTGTCCTCTGTCACTCTCTGACAGGGTCCTTTGCTCCTATGGGGCAGAGTTGGGATTTGTCTTTGAGGTTTTTTTTGAGATAGAGTCTTGCTCTCTCATCCAGGCTGGAGTGCAGTGGCATGATCTTGGTTCACTGCAACTTCTGCCTCTTGGGTTTAAGCAATTCTCCTGCCTCAACCTCCTGAATAGCTGGGATTACAGGGGCCCACCACCATGCTTGGCTAATTTTGATATTTTTTAGTAGAGACAGGCTTTCACCATGTTGGCCAGGCTGGTCTTGAACTCCTGACCTCAAGTGATCCACCTGCTTTGGCCTCCCAAAATGCTGGGATTATAGGCATGAGCCACTGTGCCTAGCCTCTTTGAGCTTTTGATTAGCTTTCCAAAAGCTAGATGACCTGGAGTGACTTAAAAATGTTTGGGATTAAAAAATCATCCATCTGACCTCACAAATGGTGGGGTGCTTGGAGACTGGATACTAACAGTAGACCCCTAGGCCTGTGCAGGGAGAGTTCCTGTCCTCAGCCTGAGAGGCGTGCCGGGGTGTGGCTGGGTCTGGTCCCTTGTTGAAGGGACTCTTCTGTGTGGCATCCATGGCTGTGGGTGGTTCGAGTGTGTCTTTCTTTCTGCTCTCACTGTGTTCTTTCTCTCGCCACTTGGAAGGAGCAAGAAGTGGAGGCTGGACCAAACCCAGAAGGGCAGGTGTGCCTTGTGCTTGGCCCTGGAGCTTCCTGTGGGTTGAGGGCTGTGTTGTTGCTACAGAACTGCTTTGTGAGGTCGTGGCTGCTCCAGGAAAAAGTGCCCTGTCTTGAAGTGGCAGGAAGTTATCTCTCAATGGGTTTTCTGTTTCGGGGCAGCGAGATGCTGGTGTGTGCCCTTGGAGAGATCTTGGTCTAAATCAGGCAGAGGGAAAGTGAAGAAAATGCATACACAAGGAGCCGACTCAGGGCCAGTGGTTGAAAGGCCAAGTCCTGCTCTTGGAACTGTGCATCTGAACTTCGAACTGCTGCCTCCGAACCACCTGAGACGATGGAGGGGAAGGTGTGGAGGCCCACATGTGAAAGTTGCCAGCTGGGCTCCGGGTGCGCTGTTGAAATGCTCTCTGGAAACCATGTAGTGTATCTCCAAAGCCTTAGGCTCATTGAAAAATGCTGGTGACAGACTGACCTCACTGGTTCTGCCACACTGAGTTCTACACATCACGAATGTATTGTGAGAACCGTAAGACGTCTCTTTGTACTAACTTTCAACTTTGTGTTTGTTTAGGGTGGTACCGAGGTTATACCTTAAGAAAAAAGTCTAAGAAGGTAAGTCCTTCTTCTTAAGCACAGTGCTTGTCTCTTCATAAATCAAACCTTGAGAGGAGATCAATTCCATCTCATTTGTGTCTGAGAGTTTTACTTCTGTATCTCTTTCTCTGAATTAAAAAAAATACATGGGTAGGAATGTGAACGACCTTGGATTGTTTTCTTCTGAACTATATGTGTACATAGAAATTGTAGCTTCATCTTCGTGAATGAATTGCTGGGTTGTGATATAGTGTTGGCCTGTTGTCGTCTGTTCCTGAATTTTGCGTCCTTTTTAGGCCTCGGTGTGTCAGAGAATGATCTGAGTAAAGCGACTTCAGGAAAACAATTATTTCTCAAAGTTGTCAATCTTACGTTGTCCTTAATAATAGATTAGCAAATTTACAAAGCTCATGCATGCTCTTTCCCTCTTGCATATAACTATTTTTACACTGCCTAAGTCGAGCTGTGTAAAAAGGAGGTCTGCTCTCCTAGAGCAGTTTGCATGAGTGGTTGTTTGAATTTCTGAAACTAAGACGTGTAATTATACCTCGGATCATTGTGGGCACTCCCGTCCACAATTCTGTTGTGGCTTTAACATTCTTAGCTTCACAGAACCTAATTATGGCTCTTCTGTTTCATTCTATGATGTTAAGATTTTGAAGTAACCTCTATTCTAAGCTGTGGTTGGGCCGTCCACATTAACTGATACATTTTCATATCTAATTATGCTTGATGGATGGTTCATTTTACTTTTGTGTCCTAAATTTGCCTCTCATCATCTCCTTATTGGGCTGGACTCTGGATTGTGGTCCTGAGCCTGTAATAAGTCCTCCAAAGTCTAGCGACCCGAGTGCCAGGGCCTTCCCACTCTGCCTTCCCCAGAGCCCCTAACCCAGGCTTTGCTGAGCAGGTCAGAGTGGGTCTTCCTCTCGCTGCACCAGCACTTGGGGAGGGTCCAGGGTGGTCCCTATGGCAGCCATCCTCTGGCACAGTCATGTCTAATGTGAGAGACACTGTTAGGAAATCAGTGAGCCAGCTCTGCAGATTGGGACCAGGACCTCTCACCTCAACCTTGCCAACCTCAGACTGGGCTTCAGGTCTCTACACATCCAATGACCTACAGCCATGAAGTTTGGACGAGATAGATTTGACCCACTGGATGGTGGAGTAGATTTCTCCAAGGAAGGTTCTATTTTCACATTGATTTTCCCTTCCACAGTAAAGAGTGAATTCCAGCCAGGCCCAGTGGTATGCACCTGTCGACCCAGCTACTTGAGAGACTGAAGTGGGAGGATTGCTTGAGCTCAGGAGTTTGAGACCAGCCTCGGCTGGTCATGATAAGTGAGATCTGTCCCTAAAAAAAACAGTGTATTCCTGCAGATGAAACTCTGAATTTGGGAAAGCTGCAGTTGAAACCTTTAGTAATAAGAGATTAAGATCATGGAGTAATATGCCCCTCCCCCATCCCACTCCTGCATAGGACACAGCTGCCGCATCCTGGGCTGGATGTGCCCCAGGCAAGCTCTTCCTTTTTCTTTGAATCTTGTTTGGTATTTGTTATCACCTTCCCCAGTTTGAGATCTCTTCCATGCCCACAATGTCTCCCCAAACCACAGTACTTTTGCACTACACCTGGGTGCCTAGGCGTCATAACTCATTCATAACTCATTGTCATAACTCATTCATAACTCAATAGCTGTGGGTAGGGCATAGCTATTTTTCCATCTAAGATCTCCACTGGTAGATGAAGAAATTCAAGCTTTACAGAGATTGTAACTTTGTAAGGGGCCTCCCAGGCAGTAGCAGAGAAGGGATGTGGGCCCCAGGAGTCCTCACACCACGTGTCTGTAAACGACTTTCCTGTAGTTACAAGTATGCAGTTCATCGGGGTGGTGCTGAGCAGGCCCAGCGGAAGCTGCGCATTTCAAACCCGCACGTGTGTTCAGCCTCACGCAGTCATTGTCCTTCCTGTGGCTTCATGATTCTCCAGTGGGTTTGCTGAGATTGAGGGCTGTCTCCGCCTGTGGACATGGACAGGACTGGGACTGATTTTTCGTTTTTCTCCCCCATCTGGGTGGACACCTATTGCTGTCATGGAAAGACACCCCAAGCGTGTACCTGGGATTTGGAGGTATCCCGGATAACAGGACCTGAACACAGCAACCCAGCGTTGGGTCCCTTCAGGCTTCTGTTTTTTTTTAAGTTAACGTTTTATTTTTTGGAGGCAGGGTCTCACTTTGTGGCTCAGACTGGAGTGCAGTGGCATGATCATAGATCACTACCACCTCGACTTCCTGGGCTCAAGGGAGTCTCCTCCCTCAGCCTCCCAAGTAGCTGGGACTACAGGTGCACACCACCATGCCTAGCTAATTTGTAAAAAAAAATTTTGGCAGAGACAGGGTCTCACCATCTTGCCCTGGCTGATGATGAGCTCCTAGGCTCCTAGGCTCAAGTGGTCCTCTCATCTCGGCCTCCCGAAGTGCTGATTGCAGGTGTGCACCTCTGAGCCTGGCCCAGCCTTGTTTGTTGCTGAGCCTCTGAGTCTCTGCCTGATGCCTTCCCTCTCTGTGGTAATTCTTCTTTCTATGGAGTTTGGCCACTTTCCTTGTTGGCAGAAGCAACATGAATCATTGGTGCCTGCTAGACCCATTCAGCCCCCTGCCTGCCCCCTGCCCTTCCCAAGCTTGAGTAGTAGTTTGTTTTCTGCATCATTCAGGGCTGGATGCTGGGGAAACCCAGGCGGAAGCTTCCATTCCCACAACAGACGCCTTGAAGCCACAGGGGTGCCACTTAATCAATTTCTGCTGCATGCACTAAATTTCACGGAGGAAGCGATAGCTGTGTTGCGTTGCACTGCCCAAGACCCCAGCCCCATTGCCTCTTTTCTTACCTTCCTTTGCTTGCCTCTGCTTTACTCTAGTAAGGGAGTTATTTTGCTTGCTCAGGAAGCAGGACCCTAAGTTTTTCTTTTTTTTTTTTCCTGAGGCAGAGTGTTGCTCTGTCACCCAGGCTGGAATGCAGTGGCAGGATCTCTGCTCACTGCAACCTCCACTTCCCAAGTTCAAGCGATTCTCCTGCCTCAGCCTGCTGAGTAGCTGGGATTATAGCCCCCCCCCCACCACACCTGGCTAATTTTTGTATTTTTAGTAGAGACGGAGTTTCACCATGTTGGCCTGGCTGGTCTTGAACTCCTGACCTCAAGTGATCCACCTGCCTCGGCCTCGCAAAGTGTTGGGATTACATCCCGCCTGGCCTAGGACCCAAACTCTTGATAAAGCTCTTCCTGGCACTTCATAGGATGTGCCTGAGGCTGAATGTCCTCCTGAGAAACTCTCCCCCAGGCTTCATTCTCTTCGGCTCACGTGTGCATTGCACTTGAGAGAGGCAGGCCACCTTATCAGCGGAAGCTAGGGTGTGCTCCCCGGTGTTGTGCAGATTGGGTGAAATTCGGCCTGCCTTCCTGTATTTTACCCGAGAGCCCCCCTGTTGGGGAGGTCTCTGAGAAAGTCCCCATGGGTCTGGGTATGTGGTCAGTGCACAAGGGACAATTGGTGGTGTAAACCAACTTTCATCATTTCGAAAGAGGAGACCATCACCAAAAATTGCTTTCGAGGCATCAGTTGGCCTTTGATCTGCCTGTGTTGAGGCCAAAAAGGTGTGATCTATGGAGCAGGCTGCGAATTGCCTGTATCTTTGTGGACTTTTTCCTTTGCACGTGTGTTGTCTGTTTGCTTCTAAGACATCGGCAGACTCTGTACTATGAGCCGAGTGAGTTGCTGTCTTTTCCACGTCTTTGTGTTTTCTGTGATGTGTTACATATGGGGCTTAGCATAAGACTTGAAAAATGAAGAGCGATCTAGCCACCCCTCATCCCACCTTTTTGGGTACTATTGTTTGATTTGCAGTCAGCGATCCTATTGATAATAAAAGCTACTTTTTTTTTTTCTCTCCAAAGGGTATATTTCCTGCTTCATATATTCACCTTAAAGAAGCGATAGTTGAAGGAAAAGGGTGAGTCTGATCTTGATGTTTAAATGAAGAATTGTAATTACTACATTTGGCCTTGCTGCTGTTTTGTATGATGTCGTAATATCAGAGGGTCAAGACAGTGGGTGTGATTGACTCCAGGGGGGCAGGAGTTTTGGGGAGAGAAAGGGGACTTGTGATTCGGAGTTGTGTTTAACATGACTTTGATCCTTTACAGAGTCTGAAGTCAGCACCGTGCTTGCACTCACTGTCCTTAAACCTGGGGTCACTATTGGAAAGCATTCGCCCTGGTGCTCTGTGCTTTCTCTGTGACCTACTGACTTCATTTGGCAGAGACTCCAAAGCCCCCCAGCTCTGAGTCCCCCTTTTTTTTGGGAAGACATTGCAGGCTGTGATATAAATGGAGTTTAGGGTGAAGCAACAGTTGTTAAATTGGGACATGCATGAGTTTACATTTTGTCTAATTGTGATGTATGTGTCCTAGAGGTCATAAAACTGATGTATAAGATCATTAAAAGGACATTTCTAGAACAGGAACCCATTAGGCAGGAATGGCAAATGAATAACCAGGTGTGAACTTGGAAGAAGGAACATTAAAATGTTTTCTTTTTTTGTCTCTGCTGCATCTTCACACTCAGTTAAATATGTAAATTATAAAATTACTAATCATATGATTACTGCATAATAACATCTCTTTGCCTGATTACAAAATTGCCTTTCCAAGCACTGTACTTTTAACATATGAAAAGGACTGCTCGGGTTCCATAGTTCCATGATGCATAATTAAAACGAAGAAAATAATTTAGAGGCATGAATGATGATGACCTACAATATGGTACTTTTTAGACAGATTAAGTGTTTTGTCTGCAAAGTTTTAAAGGGAAGAAAAAGAAAGTTGAAACTTTTACTCTGTGGAAGCAACTGAATCAAGTGTGAATTTAGTGTACTTTATATCTGCATTAGAATCCTTATACAGGGGAGACTATATGATTATTTACAAAGCACTTTGATATATACAAAAGAATATATGTAAAATGTAATTATGAAGCATGATAATAAAGGGGACAACAGGTTATTCTGAGTCTCAATAAATAGAGTCGCACCTAACCAGACAGGCAGACAGAGACACATTTGGTTCCTGTTTCGGAGCCTTCTGGTCCAAGGTGCCCCACTGTGGGCAAATGCATAGAGTTACGGTGAAATGAAGAGTTTAGAAACAGTTTCCCTGCTGTTGCTTTGGGTTCCCTGTGATTGTTCCTCACAGTCTTTACCTGGCTCTATCTGTCTCCCTTGCCGCGGCCACTCAAGTCTAGCTGCCCGGCTGCTCTGAAGAACCCTGGCTTCAGGCTTGAAAGGTGATCTCATCCCTCTTTTCTTCCAGGTCGTTGTTGACTTTCACCTTCCCTTCTTCTCCTGGTCCTTTCCCCTTTCCAGTGCTAATGTAGACCACACGATCATCCCACCTCTGCCTGCCTTCTTTTTCTCCAAGTTTATTGTCCTGTCTCTCTTGTAGAGTCTCTCAGGATCTGTCTCTTGCTGGTCTCTTGCATGATCATTCTCACATGGTCTCTGTCTTGCAGGCTGCCTTGTAAGCCCCTCTTTCTTGCATGATCTCTCTCTGGAGTGACCTGTTTCTTGGAGGCTCTGTCTTTCTCTTGCAAGGCTCTCTCTCATGTGATCTCTCTCACAGTATCTCGCTTGCATTGACTGTCTTGAAGGTTCTCTTTTGCTTCGTCTCTCTTGTCTCTGGACGCTGACTTCATTCATTCTCAGACATCCCAAATGATTACTCTGTGCCTGTCACCACTGATTCTGTACCTATTCCCCTATAACCAAAGCCATTCTCATTTTGTCCCCTACGCTTTTCCTGGTACTGACATGGTTAGCAATGCCTCCTTATGTCCAGACCTCGCAGTGTCTTCTCATCCTCTGCCTCTGGAGCTCTACTGCAGCCTTGGACACTGTTGGTCCCCGTTTCACTGAAAGCTCCTTTTAACTCCGATGCTCTCATCGTCTTCTTGTTATGCTGACCTACTGCTCAGGCATGTCACCATCCCCTCTGTCCCCTGTCTGCTACTCTGAGGGTGCTTTCCTAGCCTTCTCCTGTTTCTTTGTTGCCCCTCCCTGATTGACGTGGCCTCTGTTGTGTTCCCCTCTTCAGCTGATCTGTCTCTACGGGTGATGCTCACATCGGGACCTCCAGCCCCGACTTGTCTCTTGACCCCTCATTCAGTTAGGCAGCCAAGTAACTAATGAGAATCATCCCCACTGTTGGGTGAGCATCTGCTATGTCCCATTCGTTCTCTTTTCCAAAAAAAATTATTATTATTATTTTTATTTTGTATTGTGTATTTTTATTTTTTGAGATGGAGTCTTGCTCTGTCACCCAGGTTGAAGTGCAGTGGCGAGATCTTGGCTCAGTGCAACCTCCGCCTCCCAGGTTCAAGTGATTCTCCTGCCTTAACCTCCCTGGTAGCTGGGACTACAGGCATTCACCACCACGCCCAGCTAATTTTTGTGTGTTTTTTTTTTTCAGTACAGACGGAGTTTCACCATGTTGGCCAGGCTGGTCTTGAACTCCTGACCTTCAGTGATT
>NW_012122376.1:1758483-1790039 GCF_000951035.1 Colobus angolensis palliatus | reverse complement strand
GAGTTTCACAATGTTGGCCAGGCTGGCCTCGAAGTCCTGACCTCAGGTGATCTACCTGCCTCAGCCTCCCGAAGTGTTGTGATTACAGGCATGAGCCACCGCGCTGAGCCCCATTCATTCTTAAAGATGCTCTGCCTTGATGCTCTTTCCTTCAGTCTTACCAGCAGCCCTGTGAGGCAGGCATTGTTGGGGTTATATATTCTTGAATGCTGGCGGGTGACAAGGTGGTAACAAAGATAAGACCATAAAGCCAGATCAAATGCGTAAGTGCCAGCTGGTGCGTTAATCCCAGGGACCCACTGGGCCTCTCAGAAGGGAGGAACCTAAGGCGGAACCAGAACCGACTACAGGACATGGTACATGCACTGAGGCCCTATTCACCCTGTTCACATGGTGGAAGGGAGGTCACTGAGCTCCAAGCTTCTCATAGCCAGTGTGAGGAGCCCCCAGTGGACTCCACCCAGGATCCATAAGATGAAAACAGCCCAGTTGTTGTTGCAGATCCTCACACTGTGAGCGGAAGGAAATTTCTCCCTGCGGACTTTGTAGGGATGACATCTTAGCCTGTAATGGACCACATTTCCATCAGCATCCTTACCGGGAAACTTGGGCACCTCCTTGGCAGGCTGTAGTGCAATGGTACAATCTTGACTCACTGCAACTTCCGCCTCCCAGGTTCAAGTGATTCTCCTGCCTCAGCCTCCTGAGTAGCTGGGACTACAGGCCCGCCCCAGCATGCCTGGCTAATTTTTTGTGTTTATTTATTTATTTTTAGTAGAGACGGGGTTTCACCATGTTGGCCAGGTTGGTCTCAAACTCCTGATCCACCCACCTCGGCCTTCCAAAGTGGTGGGATTACAGGCATGAGCCACCACGCCCAGCCTAAAGGGTCATTCTTCATGACAGTTTTCTAGGGGATAGTCTTGCCTGCACCCTTCCCTCCGATGTCTGGTTCTGGAACTATCCACGAGACCACTGTTCTTTTGGGGTCCCCATTGTCTCTTGCTTTGAGATCCTCCTCTCTGCTATCAATAAGTCATTGCAGGCCTGATCCCCAATTGTGAGCCAAAGTCAGCGTTCCTTCCACAGATCTGGACTCTGTGCACATCAAGGGATGTGTGTGGAACCTATTGTAGCGTCCCTCAGGATTCCATGCTGGCCACATTCTTGCCTGTTCAGGACATACAGACAACCTGTGGGACCAGCTAGCCTAACTACACCAGCCACAAATTCGCTGTCTCCCCCCACCCCTCAGTAGTCTGAGTCTTACTTAGCATGGTGCCTGACCCAGAGCACATGCCCAGGAACCAATGGTTGATTTGATGAAAACCAACACCTAAATAGGTAATGAGTTAAGAATAAGTCAAGGGGCTAGACGCGGTGGCTCATGCCTGTAATCCCAGCACTTTGGGAGGCTGAGGTGGGCGTATCACCTGAAGTCAGGCGTTTCAAGACCAGCCTGGCCAATGTGGTGAAACCTCGTCTCTACTAAAAATACAAAAATTAGCCGGGTGTGGTGGCGGGCACCTGTAATCCCAGCTACTTGGGAGGCTGAGGCAGGAGAATCGCTTGAACCCAGGAGGCAGAAATTGCAGTGAGCTGAGTTTGCACCACTGCACTCCAGCCTGTGTGACAGAGCAGGACACCGTCTCAAAAAAAAGAATGAGTCAGAGGTTAACCTTTTGGGGTGGAGGAAAAAGGGTAAGAAAGAGGATACAGAGTTTGATCCGAGTTGGCATCAGCTAGAGGAACCATGGACATTTGGAAGCTGTAACCTCTCATATTTCGCCAAGGATAACTGCTTCATGTATTATCATGTAATGAGTTTTATGCATGATGGCAAATGTAAAAATCATCTTAACCCAAACCTGCATTTTAATGCCACATGGACCAGCTGTAATTTATGGCACCTTTAAGATAGATGGGTACACATATTATGAATATACTTTCCTTTTGCCAGACCTTGACGTTCTGTAGACTTTTAATGAAATATTATTTGCCTCCTTCATCTTACCTTGACGTATGAGGTAGATGGCTTACATGCAGGGTAATGTATGAACCTTCCCAAGCTCTGTACAAATATAACTTGTCATTCGTAGAGACGTATGTATTTATATGTGTGAATGCAGTCTTATTTGTAGATGTTCTTCCCATGTGCTTAATACTGAGCACTATGGCCTGGTTGTGAAATTTACAGGTACAACTCACAGCAGGCAGTGAAACCGTGGACTCAGCTGCTCTTTCCTTCTTTCCTCCCAGGCAACATGAAACAGTCATCCCGGGTGACCTCCCCCTCATCCAGGAAGTCACCACGACACTCCGAGAGTGGTCCACCATCTGGAGGCAGCTCTACGTGGTGAGAAAATGAGATATTCATTCAAAGCTTAGAAATAGAGAGTGGCCTTTTTTGACCCTGATTTGCCAATGGGATGGTTTTCTTTCTCAGCGAACCTTAAAAGCAGAGCTTCAGAGACAGAGTTTTTACTCAGAAAAGGCTAAGGAAGCGACATGACTGAGAGTTTAGCCCCTGTTGGGGGCTGTGTGCCCTTCGACCTGCCATGTGTTTGGGTGTATCACAGTGAGCTGGAGCAGCAGGCACTGTCGGATGTGTCTCTCTATGCATTGGAAAGAGAAATGTGGTTTTCAGGCCCCTGGAACACGGGATCGGGCAGTGTGTTGATGTCACCTTTTAAACAGTAATAGGTGCTTATTTAAGGATCCAGTAGAGGGCAATTACTATTTATTTATTTATTTATTTTTGGCCATTGTCCGACAGTAGGTAATACCTCTTATCATTTAAGAAAAACAACAGAGTCTTCTAGAGTTACCCGTGTTTGTGACAGGGATAAGGGAAATATTTTACATTCCAGCTTCGTGTGCAATTGTCCAGTTCTCCTGATCACAGAAGAAGTCTTATTAATGCAGAGAGGTTGAAGCTCTGACATCTTCCATTTCATATTCCCTCAGGGCATTTCTTTGCACATAAATTCATATTTGCAGAAGATTACCTTTTGTTAAGCTTGTATTTCTATTCAGAGTGTTGATTTCTCATATGCTAATGTTATTATCACCAAGCCAGGGCTCTGGAAGGAAGTCGGTACGTTAATTTCTTGCGAACATAGAAAACTTCCTAAAGTCCTGCAGCTGCTTGTTGGGCAGGCTTGTTGTTTTTGATTATACAGTGGTTTCCTGTAAATGCACAGTAATAAGCAGTTGCAGTAATTGTCATCAAACGTAGTCAAAAACCTAAAAGCGTAAAGTTAGCCATGAATGTTTTGTGTAAATCTGAGCAATTCTGTAGTCAGTGTTTCATCGTCAACTTCGCAATTTTTAAACAAAAATATGGCAACAAAACAAACAGGAGTTGATGCTAACAGTCAGTGGACCTCCTTAAGTCTGTCACCCTAGAGTAGGTATTCTTAACGAGCACCTTCGTTTCCTTTCACAAAACTTAAATTTGCCTCTGATAGACTTACACGGTTGGATTTGTGCAAAGAAAGCCAAGCCCAAAAATGGTTATAATATTTTTCTATGGGTTGGGTGCAGGGGCTTATGCCTGTAATCCCAGCACTTTGGGAGGCTGAGGCGAATGCATCACCTGAGGTCAGGACTTTGAGACCAGCCTGGCTAACATGGCCAAACCCCATCTCTACTAAAAATACAAACATTAACTGGGTGTGATGGAGTACACCTGTAGTCCCAGCTACTCGGGAAGGAGAGGCAGGAGAATTGCTTGAACCTGGAAGGTGGAGGTTGCAATGAGCCAAGATCGCACCATTGCACTCCAGCCTGGGTAACAGAGTGAGGCCCCTTCTCAAAAAAAAAAAAAAAAAAAAAATTCATAAGAGTTTTTGGCTCTGCTCTGTGGTCGTAGATATTAGCAAACTTTTAAGGATTTTAGATAGTTGATATGGCTTTAGAACAGTGGAAAAGAGAAGGCCGTGTGGATATTAGAAACTCCTAGAAAGAAGGTTAAATACCAGTGTGAGGTATGTGGTTCAGTTCTGTAGAAGGGGAGCTTTTAAAAAAAGTGGCAGTGAACACAGTTAATGTTTTAAAGGGACCATGACATTTAGATATCTTTTTTATTTATTTATTTTTTGAGACAGGGTCTTGCTCTGTTGCCCAGGCTAGACTACAGTGGCACTATCACAGCTCCCTGCAGCCTGAACCTCCTGGGCTCAAGCGATGCTCCCACCTCAGCCTACTGGGTAGCTGGGACTACACCTGTGAGCCACCGTGCTCAGCTAATTTTTTAATTTTTGAAGAGATGAGGTTTCCTTATGTTGCCCAGGCTGGTTTCCAACTCCTGGGCTCCAGCAGTCCTCCCGCCTCTGCTTCCCAAAGTGCTAGGATTATAGGCCTGAGCTCCCAAGGCCAGCAATGCTTAGAATTTTATCACATTAGGTTCCACCTAGATTTCTTTTCATGGAAAGAACCACTGAGTTATTTTCCTTCACAAAATCTTTAATCTCCTTGATTATTGTACACTTGTAATTGCAAGCTGCAAACTGTTGCTTTTCTTTGAACCATCAGTCCCATCAAAATTCTTAGAAAGTGGTAAGAAGTGTGAGTTTTGCATCTTATTTGCATTTTCCTCTTGTCACAGAAGCACCCAGAGCTTGTAGATTGAGATTTGGCCTCTTGCAGAAGTGTCTCTTGTGGGTTGCACACACCACAGTGTGCAGCAGCCAGCCCAGGGTGGAATGCTGCTTCTTCCCAATAGTTCAGCTGAGAGCAAGGCCGAGGAGTTCAGGTTCTCAGTGTGCTGAGAAGGGTCTAGGGTGCAGGGTGTTCTGAAGACCATATGCAGGTTGTAGGATTCAGATCTTTAGGTTCAGACTAATTCTGGAGGAGCTTTAAGAGTTGCCCGTCTCTGATCCAGATGCAGGAAGCTCACGAGCAGGTGTTGACGTTCAAGGTCTAGCCCGTGTTGGGATCACCTTTTTGCTTCAGTGGCATGTAGAATGTTGGATGAAATCTTGGGGATTATGCATTACTTTTTATTCCTTTAATATTTTAATGTCTCATGGAAAACCAATTCCAAATAATATGTTTCAGTGTATGCTGAAAGCACCTTTTAATTCAACGTTAACTAAATCTCGTGATCTAGTGCTTATATCTCATGTGTATTTGAAGAGATATCCATTCTCTACCATCTTCACAATGCTGTTTTATAACAAAATCTTTATGATTGGGTTTTCCCCACTGTATAGCAAGATAACAGGGAGATGTTTCGAAGTGTGCGGCACATGATCTATGACCTTATTGAATGGCGATCACAAATTCTTTCTGGAACTCTGCCGCAGGATGAGCTCAAAGAACTGAAGAAGAAGGTCACAGCCAAAATTGATTATGGAAACAGGTTTGTTTATTTGAAAGATGATTTCACGCTTAAATTATCCAATGTACTAACATCACTGTAAGCCTTCAAGAGACCGAGGTCACATTTTATCATAAAACAAAATGTCTACCCTCAAAATAATGGCATGTTTTTCATTTTGAAAAGGATGAGGTATTTTCCACTGGATTCTGAACAGGGGAATTTTGTGAGCCATTCTTGAAACCTTGTCATTATTCAAGGGATAGAGTAATGTCATTTTCACTGTTCTGGAGGGAACCGTATCATTACTCCCGTAGCAAGGAACTTTTACTTCTGATCATAGTTTTTGACGTTGAGTCCAGATCTGGCGGGGCCTTGTGTAGTGACAAGCAACAGGTTTCTTTCTGTGGAATCCAAAGTTCTGAGAGTCAGAGTGGACATTAGATCACTGGAAAGTTTGTCACCTGTGTAGGCTTGCCAGATTTCACAAACAGAAATACAGCCCAGTTAAATTTCACTGCAGTAAACGACAAATAGTTGCTTTGTGCAATTATGTCTCTTGCCAGAGCAAGAGCTGTTCCCATCCACAGCAGGCATCCCCCCCGCTGGCTCTGCATGAGTGCCTTTAGTGCTCACCCCTGCCTACAGCTGTACCTTCTAGTGGTAGCACGTGTTTTTTGATGCTGAAAGGAAACAAGCTGCTCTGATCCTAATTCTGCTGGGTCCTGTAACTAGAATGAGGCCATATGCCCTTTTCCACCTGATAATATTTGGTTTTTCATAGAATAGCAGAGCTGTAAGAAGCCTTAAAAAGTATCTGGTCACACAGTTCCCAAATGCTCTTCTATATCAGAATCATTTGGATAGCTGTTGAATTTATAGACTCTCAAAAACTATCCCTTAAGGCTCTGATTTGTGATATCTGGGATGCTGGCTGGAAATCTCAAGGTTTTTTGTTTTGTTTTATTATTATTATTATTATTTGAGATGGAGTTTCGCCCTTGTTGTCCAGGCTGGAGTGCAGTGGTATGATCTTGGCTCACCACAACCTCTGCCTCCTGGGTTGAAGTGATTCTCCTGCTTCAGCCTCCTGAGTAGCTGGGATTACAGGCATGCACCACCACTCCTGACTAATTTTGTATTTTTAGTGGAGATGGAGTTTCTCCATGTTGGTCAGGCTGGTCTCAAACTCCCGACCTCAGGTGATCCGTCCGCCTCAGCATCCCAAAGTAACCGGGATTACAGGCGTGAGCCACTGCGCCCAGCCGGAAGTCTCAGTTTTTAAAAATAGAGTGGGGTTGTGCTGGACAGCAGATGTGGAAAACTTCTGGTTTAATTCAACCCCCTCATTTTGCACGTTGGAATGTGGAAGTCAGAAAAGAGAAGGGGCTTGCTTCCAGCCACTCAGCAGAAAGGAGTCCGGGTAAATCAAAGAACCTTTCTGTAAAATCACAATTATCACATAATTTTCTGGTAATTTATATTTTGAAGTGTGAAAAATTTCTTAAAGCAACATTATGAGCAAGATGTAGGGTTTGGATTAGAAATGCTGTAGGAGAAGGTTTTTGTGTTTTTTTCCGGAAAGCCTGAGATATTAGCTATTATTGCAGTAAAACCCACTTCAAGACCACCTGCTTAAAAAAGCAGACTTTTGGAGCTTTGATTTGATTTTCTATTGGAGTATCATAATTTAGACTTATGTTCAGAGACCACCTGCTTAATTTGGCTGCAGGAAGCTAGCAAAGTACATTGTATCATGGAAAAATGTAGTTAAGGAAGGAAGTGTTTCCAAATACAATTTACTACTTTGATAGGAAATACAGTCCTTAATAAGACAGTTTTCTTTTTGCCCAAGGATCTCCAGCCTCCTCTATAATTTCTCCAAAGCCCAGCACTCTGCATATATCTTCCTAGTGCTTCCTTCAGAAAACCTATATGATGCAAAATGATATCACAATGTTGAATGTTTGATTTTAAAGTGGGTGGATTTAATAAGGAAAAGATGTGTCTTTTTCATTCATTGCTTAGGCATTCTTGCCTTTTAAATTTATTTTTAACCTGGGTGGAGGGGTTTGGAGAGCTATTTGAGAATGTAATGAAGGTCTTGGACCATATCTCTAGAAAAATGCACATACACAATACACACATACAGGCACACAGACCTCCCAACAGACACACACACACACACACAGTTCTACATATGATTTCAGGTTGTGGGGGGGCTCCTACCCTGTCCTCATAGGTGCATTAGGTTTCCATGGACTTCATCTCTCCATTGCCTTGCTGTGGTAAGTTGCACCTTCATAATGGAAACTCACTCTGATTCAGAACCAGCTGCACACTGTTTGCTGAGAATAATGCGTAGAAGGGTTGACTGGACAGGCCACTTTGTGTGAAGTTTGCATGTGGCATTCTAGAAGGAGCATGGCCCTGCCATTGGAGAGTTCTGACACAGCCCAGGCTTTTGGAATAAATAACTTCTCTGAGCTTAGGTTTCCTCCTTTGTGCAATGGGTCTGACCATCTGCCCTGGCAGGTGTGAGGTGATGACGTGGCGGGACGTGCATAGCAGGCTGGCACAGGGCCGTCCTCTCATGTGTTCCCGGAGGGACCCCAATTCTGCGTGGCCTGTAGGACCTACTGGCTGGGCCTCCTAAGCTGGTGCTTTGTAGCTACCCTGGCACCAGCACTGACGTGCCCATACCAGAACTAATCATGGCTACACTAGAAGTGACCACGCCGCCACGAACATTGGCCCTACCCACAGTAGTACTGACTCAATCCATGCGTTACTGACCCCGCCCACACCAGTACAAACCCCGCCCACACCGTCTGACCCTGCCTATACCAGCACGTTCCTAGGGTTAAGGAGTAGTATTTGGGAGGGAGGAGCTTGCCTTGTTAGTGAGACATGTTACAAAGATAACTAATGAGACCTTAAAATGCTTTTTACATTTTCTCCAGATGTCTTTCTGTTGGTCTTGAGGCACCCCGCTTACACTGCAGCCACTGAGGCTGTTTTCACGCAGTGCAAAAAGCCTCTATTTGTTTAAAGTCTGTTTACCCTGATGCTGTTGACAGGCCCCGTTGGTCCTCCTGCTTCACTGTCAGTGGAATTTGCTCAATAGATATTAAAAGGAAAAAATGAGTTTTCTGTATTTGCCTTCCTAGTGATACAGTGCTTGAGCAAAACTCCAAAGACTAAATATGTTTGAGCTGCTGGCAGACTCATATCTGACTTTAAGGTGTGTGACCTCGAGACTCGGAGTCTCAGGGTAGTTTTTCTAAGTGGAGCATTTATGGGCAATTCAACTTTCCTCTTTAATTTGTAACTATAAAGATGTTCTCTAATTGAAATTTATCATTGTTTTTTTTTTTGAGATGGAGTCTCGCTCTGTCGTCCAGGCTGGAGTGCAGTGGCCGGATCTCAGCTCACTGCAAGCTCCACCTCCCGGGTTGACGCCATTCTCCTGCCTCAGCCTCCCGAGTAGCTGGGACTACAGGTGCCCGCCACCTTGCCCGGCTAGTTTTTTGTAGTTTTTTAGTAGAGACGGGGTTTCACCGTGTTAGCCAGGATGGTCTGGATCTCCTGACCTTGTGATATGCCCGTCTCGGCCTCCCAAAGGAAATTTATCATTCTTTCAAATGACTCTCTTTCCTTTTTCATGTTGTTAAAAAAGCCTGCCTTGGCTGGGCGCGGTGGCTCAAGCCTGTAATCCCAGCACTTTGGGAGGCCGAGACGGGCGGATCACGAGGTCAGGAGATCGAGACCATCCTGGCTAACACGGTGAAACCCCGTCTCTACTAAAAAATACAAAAAACTAGCCGGGCGAGGTGGCGGGCGCCTGTAGTCCCAGCTACTCGGGAGGCTGAGGCAGGAGAATGGCGTGAACCTGGGAGGCGGAGCTTGCAGTGAGCTGAGGTCTGGCCACTGCACTCCAGCCCTGGCGACAGAGTGAGACTCCGTCTCAAAAAAAAAAAAAAAAAAAAAAAGCCTGCCTCCATCGGCTTGTTAATTACAGGAATATAAAATCCCAAGGGCAGGGTAAGAGGCATCTACAGTTAAATTTCTGCCCTTAGGCCTGCATGTTTTGTTAACAAGAAAGCCAGAACCTACTGCCAGATCACAACTCTTGATCTCTTTTGTTACACAACTGCCTGTGTTCTTTAAATAAAAACTGTGGTAAAAATCACCTTATAATTTTGTTGGATTTGAGGAATCAGAGAGAATGTTCCCCAAAATATGTACTGTTATAGACTGGACAGATTTATTAGCCAGATGTTGCTTGTGTTTTTAGTTGGCGACTGCATTTAGCCATCTGGCCAGGAAGTTGCTTAACCTTATTGTAGATAACGTCCATATGTTTGGTGTTCACATACAATAGAACATCTGTATTGAAAATCTTCCTGTGGCCTCGTGTAAGGACTAGAAACTGACTCGAAGTAGAAGGGGAGACATGCAGGGGACCCTACCGGGGTCAGTGGGGAGTAAATAAGGTGGTGGGTAGATCTCTCCTCCAAGTTTTCTTCCCTCTCTCCTTCCTCAACTCTGTGATGTTGTCACAACTGCCAGCTATGTGTTTGGGTTGATGGATGTATATGTGATTGCATATATATGTGAATGTGTGTGTGTGTGTGTGTGTACATATGTAGTGTGCTTTAGGCTGGGTGTGGTGGCTCACGCCTGTAATCCCAACACTTTGGGAGGTCGAGGTGGGTGGATCACCTGAGGTCAGGAGTTGAGACCAGCCTGGCTAACATGGTGAAACCTCATCTCTACTAAAAATACAAAAATTAGCCGGGTGTGGTGGCACATGCCTGTAATCCCAGCTATTCAGGAGGCTGAGGCAGGAGAATCTCTTGAACCCAGGAGCAGAGGTTGCAGTGAGTTGAGATTGTGCCACTGCACTCTAGCCTGGGCGACAAGAACAAGACTCTGTCTTAAAAAAAAAAAAAATAGTATGCCTTAAAACTTTTCATATTTTACATAATAATTAGTAATACATACTTCACTTGGGCCTTGTAGATCTGTAAAACTTCTCGTTGGAAGACAAAGCAAGCCACTGCTGATTGCAATGGAAGTAAAAATTGAGTATTTTTTTTTTTTTTTAACTTCTCCTGAGGTGACACATTTTGAGCTAAAGAAAGCAACCTCCAAGAATTTCATATTCCTAATATTTGTGGGCAAGCCTGACTTTCTAGGATGTTTTTACCTGCCCAGTTGCTGTGGTGGAAGTTGTTCTAGAAAATTCAACCTCCTTGGTCTATGTGCATGAACTTCTAAATTCTTGCTGTTCTAGAATTCTAGATTTGGACCTGGTGGTTAGAGATGAAGACGGGAATATTTTGGATCCAGAATTAACTAGCACGATTAGTCTCTTCAGAGCTCATGAAATAGCTTCTAAACAAGTGGAGGAAAGGTTACAAGAGGAAAAAGTAAGTTTGACTGTCTGTAATGTGCCATTTACATTTGGAACACGTTTTCTCAGTAATACGTTTTCAACATTAGTAAAATATCAGTCAAGCCCAGAATTTTCACTAAGAAAGAACCTGAAAAGGAGTAGCTGCGGAGTGTGTGTCCTACAGCCATGAGTGGAACGGAGCCTGGTGGCACAGGATGTCACTCATGACGTGAAGGAGGATTGGACAGCATTGTGTTTCATCTTAGGAGACAGGATCCTAATGATGTTGATTTTGTGTTCTCATCTGTCCAATGGGACACAAGACTCGATTCGGCATTTCCTCTCTGTTAATGGTAGGCAGGTTATGTATTCAAGCTCACTGAGGGCAGAGAGCACATGTCTTACTGTGTTTTCATCTTCTGTGATCTTTAATGGTATCATGTATGCATTAGCCTATTCTCGCCTTACTATAAGGAAGTGCCTGAGACTGGGTAGTTTATAAAGAAAAGAGATTTAATTGGCTCATGGTTCTGCAGACTGTATAGGAAGGATAGTGGCTTCTGCTTCTGGGGAGGCCTCAGGAATCTTACAATTATGGCGGAAGGCGAAGTGGGAGCCAGCACTTCACAGGGGTAGAGCAGGAGGAAGAGAAAGGGTGTGCAGGGGGTGCTATACGCTACGCTTTTAAACAACCAGATCTGTGAGAACTCACCGTCATGAGGACAGCACTGAGGGGATGGTGCTAAACCATTCATGAGCAATCCACCCCCGTGACCTGTCACCTCCCACCTCCCATACACACACATACACACAGTAGATATTCAAAACTGGTTGAATAATTGAATCATCCGTTAATTCAGCAAGTATTTACTGAGCATCTACTGTGTACCAAATGTTGAAGACATAATGATAAGTGAGACAGATGTCCTTGGAGGGTTTAGTCTAATGAGGGAACAAAAAATTAAATAACTACACATATAATAATTATTTTGATTTATTGGTTGGACACCTGAAAGTTTTGTATCTTCGAAAATAGCACAATTGCACAGGATACGATTTTTTTTGTCTGTTGTGTGAATGCATGATTTAAGAATGTGCAGGGGAGATAAGAAAGTGACTGCACCAATGGCTTCGCTGGGTTATGCCAATGAATTATTACCATTTTCTATTCTGTAGGGAATAAAGAAAGCAAGTGTTAGTGATGAGCGTTGTTGGGGTTGACTTTCTATTTCCTTCCATTCACAGTCTCAAAAGCAGAACATAGATATTAACAGACAAGCCAAGTTTGCTGCAACCCCTTCTCTGGCCTTGTTTGTGAACCTCAAAAACGTGGTTTGTAAAATAGGAGAAGATGCTGAAGTCCTCATGTCTCTATATGACCCTGTGGAGTCCAAATTCATCAGGTAGGTGAAATTTCTTGGCGGCTGTCTTTCCTCTTTGGTTGGTGTTAGGAACGTGGGATCAGAACCACTGAAGCGCGCCATTCATGCCGAGAGGCCCTGGATGAATGGCTGCTGGACACGACCAAGCAGCCGAGCCAAGAGCTGTCTTGGACAGTGGGATGGCAGCCAGTTTGGGCTCTGGCTCAGGATGAACCTTCTCCGTGTAGACTGCTATTTGCTTGTAGAGTTATAGCAATTGCAGGTACACTCTGGTCATATCTTAAGAGTGCAGCTGAAGATTGAAGTAATACTTTGTTTCCTAAGTTGTCTTCATAAGATTTTATGTATCCTGGTCCCTCAAATATCACTATTTCCACTTTTCAAAATTTGGTTTCTTTGAATGCCATTTCTGTGACTTTCATCCTGTTGTTTTTTTCTGCAAGATGATTGACTGGAATGCATCATTTAGAATGGTGCCTGCCACATACAGACTGTCAGTTAATATTTGTTAAATGAAAACACTGTAAGTCTATTATTCCTGCTTAGCCTTCAGTATAACTTTCTCTTTGCCCAGATGGAAACATTGTGGTTCAACTATGTATGAATTGTGTGTGTGTCTGTGTATATGCTAAAACTGTAGGATCTTCACTTGTATTATTCAAAATTTGAAAACTTAGTGTATGAATGATACAGAAAAATATGAGTGGATTTTATTCTCACTTCTGGTAAAGACTTTGTTTCCTCTTGACATAGGATGCAGTTTTTATTTTACAGTGTATTTGGTTTGTCATGGGTTTTGAAATAAAGATGCATTGTGCTGAATTTTATAGTATTGTCATTCTAAATGAACAAATAGGCTCTTAAAAAAAAAACCAACTTAGAAATACCATTTGCAAGTAGTTCCATTACAGTGACAACCCAAGACATCCCACATTAAAACTTGGCAGGGTTTTTCTGCTGTGGATGTTAATTGATGAGTAGCTGTATGTGATATTTTTGATATTTATAAACTCCTAGTTGTCTGTACAGTGCACCTACATGGTATTAATTATGAAGCAATGTGGATGTACATTTGGTACTCTGTTATTTGGAAAATTAACTTGCTTTTATTTCTCCCTTTTTCAAGTGAAAACTACCTGGTTCGCTGGTCCAGTTCAGGATTACCTAAAGACATAGACAGATTACATAATTTGCGAGCTGTGTTTACTGTAAGTGCACGCAAAGATGTTTGGTTGAATTGGCCACCATTCTAATGACTACTTGTAGTGATTTCTCTCGGCCTTCCTGCCACACTAGAACGTGGGTCCCTGGGATGCCTGTAATATCGGTTAATTTAGTATTACTAAGTAGAGTGCCTTTCCAGAAATCTTTTGAGTCTCTAGCTACCCTTAGAATGACCGTGACAAAGATTTACCCCATTACCATGGAATGTGCCTCTTAAATGTGTATCTTTTTGTTTTGTTTTTTTTTCCTCCAGACGGAGTCTTGCTCTGTCACCCAGGCTGGAGTGCAATGGTGTGATCTCGGCTCACTGCAACCTACACCTCCTGGGTTCAAGCAATTCTCCTGCCTCAGCCTCCCGAGTAGCTGGGATTACAGGCACACACCACCACACCTGGCTAATTTTTTGTATTTTTAGTAGAGATGGGGTTTTCCCATGTTGGCCAGGCTGATCTCGAACTCCTGACCTTGTGACCCACCCTCCTCGGCCTCCCAAAGTGCTGGGATTACAGGTGTGAGCCACTGCACCCAGCCCTTAAATATGTATCTTAAGCTCACTTAACAGTAATTGATTATTGTTATTAAATTCCTTTCTGTCATATGAATAACTGTTTAAAATTATAAAAATGGGTCTGAGAAAAGAGTCTCAATCCATTTTTTACTGTTCATTGGAACTTGCATTGAATAATGGTTCTCCAAAATAATTTATGGAAACTAATATTTCTAGGACCTCGGAAGCAAAGACCTGAAAAGGGAGAAAATCAGTTTTGTCTGTCAGATTGTTCGCGTGGGTCGCATGGAGCTGAGGGACAACAATACCAGGAAACTGACTTCGGGGTTGCGGCGACCTTTTGGAGTGGCTGGTAATCCATTTCTCTGTTTCCTTGAGAGTTTCAGATCTTCACACTCACTTTCAAAAGAACCACTGTTGAATGTTGATTGGTCAATGGGCAGCTTTGATTTATAAGCTTTTCTGCTGGAGAGAAAAAATATATTTATTAGTTATTTTCACTGTGGCTTCCAGTTGACCTGCTAGGCTGAGGATGCTCTAGGCCTCAAGTTTCAGATGTAAATCATACATTTGGTTTTAAAGTGGATCTCATCTTTCCCTGGGAGAGATCCTGACCCATATTCTCAGTCTGTAGGGAAGCCCGTCAATGGAGGGTTTCAGGTCTTGGTGATGGACATCAGAATGGATTTGTGCAGGACGGTCAAAGCAACGAAGGGGAGGAAAGAAAGCAAACCGTGAAGAGGACGCAGTTAGCTTCATATTGGTGCTTTTCCTCCGCCACGTTGCTGCTCTTCCTCCGCCACGTTGGTGCTCTTCCTCCGCCACGTTCGTGCTCTTCCTCCGCCACGTTCGTGCTCTTCCTCCGCCGTGCTGGTGCTCTGTTATTTTTGGTGACAGCACGAGGAATGTGAAAGACTGATGATCTCTGTTGAGGAAAGATAAAGGCATACCAGGAAGTTCTAATTATTTGCCCTATTTCAATGTCACTCTCATTTTTCATAGTTTTGGGAAGTGGTTTTCTCTCTTTAATGGTTGTGTACAATTTCATTACTTAGCACTCTGATATTTATTTTATGTTTGTGATTTTTGGGATTCATGTGAATATTCATGTGGGAAAGGTTCCTGATACTTGACACAGAGCTGAATTTTTTGTATGAACAGCTGTGGAAGACGTTCTTTGCCTTGGCTACCAGGAAACTCTGAACTTAGTCCATTCCTCCCTGCCTTTTAAATAAACATTATTTTTAGAAAGGTTTTAGGTTCAAGCAAAATTGAACAGAAAATATAGACAGTTTCTAGATATTTCTCCTTCCTTCCCCCTGCCTCCCCATTATCAATGTCCCCCATAGATTGGTACATTGGTTGCATTTGGTGAACCACATTGACACATCGTCGTCCTGTGAAGTCCACAGTTTACATTAGTGTTCATTCTTGATGTTGTGCCTTGTGTGGGTTTCGACAGTTGAATAAATACTGTATATTCCCCATTGTAGTCTCTCACTGGGTAGCTTCACCATCCTAAAAGTCCTGTGTGCTCTGCGTGGAATTTTCGGATAAATATTTCAAGTCATTTAAATGATTTACTATATCATAAGAAGTAAGCAATAGCAGTGATATAGACATAATGAGAGCAGCATATTAATTCAATTTACTTGAATTCAGTTTACCCATAGAGCTAACTAACGGAGCGTTCCAATGATTTTACCATTTGTGAGTGAAATGGTGAGGGTGAGGTTTTCTTTCTGAAGTCCCCACAACCTTGGGCTGGGGAAATCCTTTTACATTTTCATCTCTCTGTCTTTTTGTTTTGAAGAGACAGAGTCTAACTCTGTCACCCAGTCTGTGTGATCACAGCTCACTGGTGCCCTGACCTCCTGGGCTCAAGTGATCCTCCTGCCTCAGCTTCCTGAGTAACTGGGACCACAGGTGCGCCCCCTCATGCCCTGCTAACATTTTCATCTCATGACTTGAATACATACTTGAAAATTGCCCCTCTATTTGTCAGAGCCTGTAGCATCTTTTACATGTAATCTAGTGTTATGTTTAAAATACCTTTCATTTTCCAGGATTTTTTTTTTTCTTTTCCACCTTGATGGTAGTTTTAAGAGAATGTTTAATTTTTGTCTGAGGCATAATTGGCTCCATTTGAGAAATCAGAGACATCTCTGACAACACACGGAAGTCGCTCCTCTTTTCAACAGCAGAGCTACAGATTCTCTAGTTATTAGATTACAAGATGGATTATGTCATAAGTGCCTACGAATGCGTAGTTATATTTCTTAAAGCTGAAATCTAGACCATAGGCTGACAGTTTTTACCTTCTTTTGATTAAAATTTTTGGAATTTAAAAATTTGGAATATTTTTCAGTTTTCATTGGGTTGACAGTCCATGAAGGTCTAGGTACTGATGGAGGGAGAGGGTGATGGGCATGGGCTCAGCTGACACCACTGTGGTCTTTCACTGTTTCTTACATGCTCACTTACGCTTGCTTGGTGGGGTCTAGAGTTAGGTTGGGCCCCCCAGCTCCCGGAGTTCTCCATGAATTACAGAAGCCCGGGTTATTCACTGGGGCAGAGTGGGCAGCCTGGACATAGTTCCTTGTTTCTGGCGCCCCCACCTGTGTAGTGTTGGCTGAGACACTACATCTGGTCACTGGAGTTTGGATCCCTGGCTGTGCGGCCACCAGGGACTTCTGTCCCCTGATATCTGCTGACCACATGGACACCCCCTGTGGTCCCTGGTTCCTCCTGTCTGAACTGGTCTCTGGTTCCTTTCCTGTCTCGTGTCCCTGGTACCCACTGATATTGGGGCTTCTGAAAACCCACCTGGGGCCAATTTCTAGCCTTGTTGTTTTGTTCAAGAATTCTCTGGAGTGTGGCTTCTTGCTGCTCTGCTCTGATTGGCACATGGGGTGTCCCCCCTGACTTTGGAGTTGCAAAGAACCTGTGTGAACCTGCGTGAACCTGCACGAACCTGCGTGAACCTATGTGAACTTCTGTGAACGTGTGTGAACCTGTGTGAATCGGCGTGAACCTGTGTGAACTTTTATAAACCTGTGTGAACCTTTCTGAACCTGTGTGAACCTGCATGAACCTTTCTGAACCTGCGTGAACCTGCGTGACCCTGTGTGAACCTGCGTGAACTTATTTGAACCTTTCTGAACCTGCGCGAACCTCTGTGAACATGTGTGAACCTGCGCGAACCTGTGCGAACCTGCGTGAACCTGCGTGAACCTTTCTGAACCTGCATGAACCTGTGTGAACCTATGTGAACTTGTGTGAACCTTTCTGGAACCTGTGTGAACCTATGTGAACCTCTGAACATGCGTGAACGTGTGTGAACCTGCGTGAACCTCTGTGAACCTGCGTGAACCTGTGTGAACCTGTGTGAGCCTTTGTGAACCTTTCTGAACTTGTGTGAACCTGTGTGAACATGCGTGAACCTGTTTGAACCTGTGTGAACCTGCACGAAACTGTGTGAAGTGCTTCAGAGATACCTATAGGTGTTTGTTTTCCTCTGTGGGAAAATTTCAGGCCTGCAGCTGTTAATGCTGGGTTTCCAGGTCCTTTGAATTCTCTGTCCTTTCTGGTGTCACAGTTGCTCAGCAGTTGCTGGTTTGCCTGGCTCCACTGCATGCCCTCAGTGGGGATGTCGTGTTCATCCCTCGGTCCCAAGCTCTGAGCCTTTGTGGCCTCTGTGCTCACTCCAGAGGGGCCAGCTTTCCTGGACCTGCTCAGTTGGTGTGTGTCTGTACATTGCAAGTAAGAATCTGGCTGGGCACAGTGGCTCACACCTGTAATCCCAACAATGTGGGAGGCTGAGGTGGGTGGACCACATGAGGTTGGGTGTTTGAGACCAGCCTGGCCAACATGGTAAAACCCCATCTCTACGAAAAATAAAACAATTATCCAGGCATAGTGCATGCCTGTAGTCCCAGTTACTCAGGAGGCTAGGGAGAAGAGTTGCTTGAACCTGGGAGGCTGAGGTTGCAGTGAGCTAAGAATGTGTCACTGCACTCCAGCCTGGGGAACAGGGCGAGACTCTGACACACACACACACACACACACACACACACACACACACACACACAAAAGGCCGGTGCAGTGGCTCCCACCTCTAATCCCAGAACTTTGGGAGACTGAGGCAGGCTGATAATGAGGTTAGGAGTTCGGGACCAGCCTGGCCAGCATGGTGAAACCCTGTCTCTACTAAACATACAAAAAAGTTAATTGGGCATGGTGGCGGGTGCCTGTAATCCCAGCTACTCAGCAGGGAGACAGGAGAATTGCTTGAACTGGGGAGGCGGAGGTTCCAGTGAGCCACGATCACGCCAGGGTGACAGGGCGAGACTCTGTCTTAAAAAAAAAAAAAACAAGTAAAGACCTGATCATTCTGCTTGTGGAATTTCCAGTTTCCTACTAGAAACTCTTCTCTGAGACATTTCATTATGTGATCTATGTAAATTTTTGGCACAAAAAGTAAATATCTTAATGCAGTGGTTCTCAATCCTAACTGAATATGAGAAAAATCTTGCAAGCTTTCAGTAAAAATTCTTGGTCAGATGCTGTGGTTCATGCCTGTAATCCTAGCACTTTGGGAGGCTGAGGCAGGCAGATCGCTTGAGCCCAGGCATTCAAGATCAGCCTGACAACATGGTGAAACCTTGTCTCTACTAAAAGTTACAAAAGTTAGCTGGGCGCTTGGTGGCACTGACCTGTGGTCCCAGCTACTCGAGAGGCTGAGGTGGGAGGATCACCTGAGCCCGGGAGGTCCAGACTGCAAATAAGCCATGATCGTGCTATTGTACTCCAGCCTGGGCTACAGTCAGATCCTGTCCCCTGCAACCCCACTCCCAAAAAGAAAAAATTGTTGCACAGGCCCCACTCCTGTCCAGTTAAACCAGAATCTCTGCTTTAACCAAAATCAATTGTTTTTCACTATGGTCCACTCAGTGACTGGCAGTTTGCTGCCACCAGACCACCTGCCCCTCCCCCCAACCCTCACCCCGCCCTGCTTATCACGTGGTGGCATTCAGCACATCTGGGGAATATTTTTAAGTAGGATTTGCTTCTAACTTTTTCATTATGTCATCCAACCAAATGTTCTCTTTGTTACTAAGCAAGGACACTCTGTCGGGTGCAGTGGCTCACACCTGTAGTCCCAGTACTTTGGGAGGCCAAAGTGGGTGGATTGCTTGAGTCCAGCAGTTTGAGACCAGCCTGGGCAATATGGTGAAACCCCATCTCTACCAAAAAAAAAAAAAAAAAAAAAAACAAATACACAAAGATTAGCCAGTCATGGTGGCTCATGCTTGGGGTGGCCAAGGCAGGAGGACTGCCTGACCTTGGGAGGTTGAAGTTGCTGTGATCCATGATCGTACCACTGCACTCCAGCCTAGGCGACAGAGCGAGACACTGTCTCAAAAAAAAAAGGGGGATAGAAGGGATGCTTCCCACATCTAAGAAGGTTGATCAACATGTTGGTAATCATATTCTACCTGTTCGTATGCAACTTCAGTTTCCACATGCAAATTTCATTTTGAGACTTTCTTCAGAATGACTTCTGCATGTCTGTGTCAATAGAGTTCAGTTCCTCAAAATGAGAAAAGTGTTCATGGACCTTTAAGGCTACAGTTCTTAGTCTTTGGTTGAAAATAATGGGTCACATTTCTGTTTTTTAACCTTTTTATAATGTAACCTTTTCTATCTTTTTCTAAAAGATAGAAAATTGTAAAAATAATGGAAATGTTATGGAAAAGTGTAGTTAAATAAATTATCCATAGTTTTACATAGCCAGGGTAGTACCTGATGTTTATTCTGATATGTTTGTTTCCAATTTTTTTTTCTGTGTGTGGCATATGATTTTTAAATACAATATCACATCCTACCATATGTTCATGTATTTACTGATGGATTTTCAATGTCTTTTTAGTCCCTTTTTTGCCATCTTAACCATCTTTAGGTGTGCAGTTCAGTAGTAAGTATGTTTGCATTGCGTATACTTTTATCTTTCTAACAAACCTAGCATTATCTTATGAACATGTCATTTTATTAAGTATTATTCAAAAATTCGGCTTCTCAGTGTCTGCAGCCTGAAGCCCTGTGATTGCAGCAGGCCTTTGCTTTGGGCTCTGAGGGTATCTCAGCCTTGCGGTGTAGTAGCTACGCAGTGAGCATCCTGGGGCTTGAAGCATCCCACCTGTGCCTGTTTGCAGGGCAGCCTCTGCAGCGGAGTTGCTGACTCGCAGGGTGTGGGGGTCCATTTGCCGCGAGCAAGTCGTCCTGATGCAGCCCCACCAGCGGGACTGAGCCGTCAGCCCCTCTCCCTGCGAGACGTTTCTCACCTCCCGCCTTCTGCTCTCCTGCCTTTGCTGGCCCTGTGCCTCCATCACTCTTGTCCCGACACCATTGCCTCCTTCCTTCTCCTGCCCTCTGAATTCCAGCATCACGCGGTGCCGTCTGTCTACCCGGCGTCTCCCTCACAGAGCTGTACTGACTTCGGCTGGACTCTTCTTTTCACCATCCTCTTACCTGAATGTAGAGACCCTGGGCTGGCTGTTTGCGGGGAGGTTTCCCCCCAAGACCTTTATTTCCTCCTTTGGTGTCAGGCACATCTTGTCCAACCTGCAGGGAGCACTCCCTCCGCGTGGGGCTGTGTGCGGGAGAGCGGTCAGGAGAGTCCCTGGGAGGCGCGACGAGCAGTGATGGCTGGTGACGTCCAGGCCTTCTCCTCGAGGCTCAGGATGGGTGCGGGACTCGGGGTGTTTTCCACCTGTGGGTGCTCAGGCTCTGCTTGCGTTTCCTGCTTGTTTGCTGCCTTCCTGCACAAGGTCCTGTGTTCCAGGGCTGGGCACTGGGGATGTGGCAGGGGAGTCCCATGGTCAGCTGGTGAGATGAGTCCCGTGGCAGAGAGGGGCTCTGCAGGCAGCCAGCCAGGCCACCCAGGACCAGCTGGCATGTGAGGGCTGGCCTGCCCGGGTCAGACCACCTTGGTTCTGGCTCATAGTGGGCTGCTGCCCAAATGAGTTCATGAAGGATGCTGAACTGGTGGTCTCAGGCGTCTTGGAAAAAGGTAAAAAGGTGGGTGCTGCAGTCAGTCGCATGTGGGTCAGTCACCCCCAAGAGTGGTGGAAGCTGGTAAAGTCTTCCCCCAGGCCAGGCGAGGGCGCGTGTCCAGACCATGCATCTTCTGAGCAGCTGTCATTTGATGTTCCAAGTTATTTGGGATTCTTTGACCTGTGTCTGCAAACACAGCTGTGGGCTCTTAGCTCTTTGAGTCCCCTTGGTTCAGTGGAGTGTGGGTGTCGTCCCTTAGGACACATACTGAGGTCCGCAGGCTCCACCAGGCCAAGCAGGGGATGAGAATTCTGCTTTTTTGGTTCTACACATCCCTCTCCCTTTTTGGAGGGTGGTGATGGTGATGGTAGAAAGGAAAAATCTCAATATATGATTACTCGTGTATTGGACAAAGTATATTTAGACTCATCCTCTGACCTGAGCATAGAGACCCTGGGCTACAGAGACCCTTCTGGGGAAGGGTCTTGTGCAAAGAAAATAAACAAAGCATCTTCCTCTCTTTTCTTAAGTCCGGTGTGGCGGTTGAGCAATAGCAGAGACAGGGAAAGTGACCAGGGCCATCTGGGGTTATTCTTGGATTTTCTTGTTCTGTCATGACCAAGGGCAAAAGGAATTGTTTGAAAGGTAGACAGTGTGTCTGGGTTTACTCCTGAATGTGATCAGGGGATGTCTTTTTAACACAAGAACATTGCAAAGGATATTAGCCTTTCTTGTGATGTTAGCAAGCCTGGACCTCCCAGGGGGATGTTTGTGAAGGCAGTTTAATAGTATTGAAAGAGTTTGGGTCTTGGAGACTTTCTAGCTGTAGACTTTGAGCATGCTTGTTCATGCGTCTTCGAGCCTCAGTTTCTCATCAGTATGGTAGGTGACTCTGAGGATTTGCCTTGAAGTGTCCTCTTGTAAGAGCATCGACAGATACCAGCATGTGGTGGGTGCTTGGGAAATGGTAGCTACTTGTTTGCTTAATTGTTTGGGGGAATGCAATAACGTGAGGCTTCAGAACAGTGCTGGCCAGCATGGTAACCACTGGTCACATGTGACTAGTTAAATTTAAATTAAATGAACGAAGTAAAAGTAAGTTTTCAGTTCCTCCATCATGCTTTCTACATTTTATTTTTTTCTTTTGTTTTGTGGCAGGGTCTCTGTCACTCAGGCTGGAGGGTAGTGGTGTGAATTCTGCTCACTGCAACCTCCACCTCCTGGGCCCAAGCAAGTCTCCCATCCCAGCTTCCTGAGTAGCTGGGACTACAGGCGCACACCACCATGCCTGGATAATTTTTGTATTTTTTGTAGAGATAGAGGTTTTGTCATGTTGCCCAGGCTGGTCTTGAACTCCTGGGCTCAAGCTATCTGCCCACCTTGGTCTCCCAAAGTGCTGGGATTACAGATGTGAGCCACTGCGCCCGGCCTGTGCTTTCACATTTTTGTTGCTCATTGTTACGGAACATTTTCCATCATTACAGAAAGTTCTACTGGACAGGGCAGCTCTAGGGTGACAGTTGGATAATAGGCAAAGGAAATTATTAAATGGAACTCTGCCATTTGAGCCCCACTTCCATTTGGGCCAGCGTTTTCTGATAACTTAATTTGTCTTTCAAGCATGGAAATAATGTAGACTTGACGATGAGAAAACAGCTTTTGCTGTTGTTTGCCAGAAGATATTCTGATGCTCCTTTGTTTGTTTATTTGTGTTCTGTGATTATAGCATTTAAGCCAAAACAATCTCTGTTCTCTTTTTGTCTCCAGTGATGGATGTAACAGATATAATAAATGGAAAAGTAGACGACGAAGATAAGCAGCATTTCATTCCCTTTCAGCCGTAAGTATGGAGCAATTCAAGTACTTAGCCAGATATAATGTGGAAAACATAGGCTTGTAATAATTATCTTTATAATTAAATGGATAAACCTAAGTAAGAATTATTTTATAATTATGAAAAACCTCCTTAGTCACTGCTGTAGTACATGGAATTTTTTTGTAGCCATAAGAATCCTGGGTCAAAGTTTGTTTATGGTCCTGGAAGTAGAAGATTTTACTTGCCTTATCATGTAGAAGGCACAGAATTACAACTCTGCTCTGAGCCTGAACGTTTCTTTACATAATTGATTTATTTTAGTAGCTATTTGTAGTTTCAAAGCACAATACTTCCAAATTCATCATAGGAGGTTGCTGTGTTTAAAATAGAAAACCAAACAAAATTATGATGAATTATTTTCAAGCGGGAAATAATGCTTTAAAGCATAGAATCATGCTGCTGATTTTTGTTTCTCGGTTTTTGCTTAGAGTGGAGCATATCTGTGCTCGTTTTTCGGCTTTCTCTAGTTCTGACTTGAAGTCTTTAAAGAGGCACGGAAGCTGAGAAAAAGCTCTTGGAGGAGATTCGTTAAATTGATTATCTGATTTGTGGGTAGAACCCAGGGAACTGGTGGAAAGAATTGGCATTTATTTCCCTCGTGTGGAAGCAAGAGTGTACCCAGATGATGGTCGTTGGCCACTTAAGGGCACTCCTACTTCTCACAGAGGAGGAGAGGAAAAGGAATCCAAATGGTTGAGGTGAACTGTAAGAGACAGCTTCCTCCTGGGTGTGGGGTTGGGGGGCGATATTAGGGGAGAATCCGTGGTGAGGGAAGTGGCAGCCCCCTGCCGTAGTGCTCTGCAGTTTACTTTTCCCTCATTTTTCTTCTTAATCGATTTCAGACTTGAAACACATTTTTAGGTTTTAGACATGTTACTGTTTTCAGCTGTTGGCTGAAGGGTTTAGGAGGCGGGTAGTAATTGGGTGGCTGAAGGAGTCCTGTCCTTGGGGGTCCGGAGATGTGAGGTTGGCTTCCCTCTGCCCCATGCATCCTTGGTGATGGACCACCGCACTCAACCCCACCCGACTCCTCTGGGACTTGAGTGCCACTGGCTAAGACAGGAAGAGTATGACTTTCTTTGCAGGCAGGTGATCTGGTCAGGTAGCACCCTAAAGCTTTTTGTACAGCTCAGTAGGAGATTTTGCTATCTTCTTGTCATAAGAATAACAGCAAACCCTGTGTTATTGAACTGGGAGTCAGGGTTAAGTTATATGTATCTCACCATGTGCCACTAGAGGCAGAGGTCTCTTTGTGGCTTAAATGCTTTAGGTTTACTCTCCTGTCCAGTGTGGTAACCATTAGCTCCATGTGGCTATTTAAAATACTTAAAATGAGCTGGGCACAGTGGCTCACGCCTGTAATCCCAGCACTTTGGGAGGTTGAGGCAGGAGGATCACCTGAGGGTCAGGAGTTCGAGACCCGCCTGGCCAACATGGCGAAACCCCATAACTACTAAAAATACAAAAATTAGCTGGGCGTGGTGGCAGGCGCCTGTAATCCCAGCTACTTGGGAGACTGAGGAAGGAGAATCGCTTGAACCCGGGAGGCAGAGGTTGCAATGAGCCGAGATCACGCCACTGCACGCCAGCCTGGGTGACAGAGGGAGATTCCGTCTCAAAAATAATAATAATAATTAGAATGAAGTAGCATTAAACATTGAATTCTTCAGTCACGTTGGTCCTGTTCCAAGTGTTCAGCAGGACAGGAGGCCAGCAGCACCGTCCTGGGCCGTAGGTACACAGCACGTCTCCACCACTGCAGAAAGCTCTGCTGGATAATGTTGTTTTGTAGTCCCACCCAGTGAGGAGAGTTTATAAAAGGAACGCAGTGCTGCAGAATCTGGAAGTTTCCTTAGCAAACAAGGGGAACAGTATCGTGGAACATGGGCAGATATTGAGGTCATAAATAAAATACACCTTTGTAAAATTATAATATTAAATTGCCTCATTCTCTCATGAGAAATAATGCAGCCCCCTACTGTTTTGAATGCTGTATTATATATTAGACCTCAGAGGTTCTTGATGCCCAGATGTACCACTAAGTTGAAATTACCCGTTGCCTGCTAGTGTCCTCTGTGAAAAGTCAAAAAAAAAAAAGGAAAGAAAAATCCCAAAACAAACCCAACTTGAGGGATTGTTTGAAAAGTTAGGGAGGTTATTAGTTTTAGATTCACTGATTTTCACAGAACATGTTATGAGTTGTCTGAGATTGCCTGTGCTTTGCTGCCATCTTTTTCTATCTTGTAGTGTAATGTCCACTTGGAAAATATATTATTCCATGTGTACTTCTTAATGTAATTTGTGACTCCGTGCTCCATTAAAGGAAGACTAATAGATGAATATTTGCAGTGTTGGAAACAAAAGAACAGCATGATTTTTAATAGCAAAATAAGCAATGAAACCAGTTCTTTGGGAAATGTCATGCTAATGAAACCGTTTTTTGCTCCATTAAAACTGATTTATTATCTCACAGGGTTGGTTTTAGGGAAGGAAGCACATTGCACATCTCCCTTCCTCCCTGTCTTTTTTAACTTGGTGAAGTAAATGACAACAGTCTTCAGTTCCCTTGAGTCTTGTGGCTCCAGTGATGGATAGCACTGTCCTTGTTCCCAGGACTGATTTTAAACATTATGGCGATGCTGTCTATTTTCTTACTCATTTCATAGCGCACTTCGCTGTGCTACGTGGTATTTCTATCTGGACATATGCTACCTGTTTTTAGCTAGTCTCTCGCACAGCACAGCATCTGTGACAGGCTCCTGATTCACGGGCCCTGAAAATATGGGTGGTCTGTGTTCATAATGGCGCCACACATGAGAGTAGGTCATGGTGTTCTCCAAACACGGTGCCATTCTTCTCACATGTAGTCATTTTAGGGTCTATTGTGTGCACAGTCCAAGAGAGTAGAGTAGAAAGCCTTTGCAAGCAGTTAGGTTCCAGGGATTTTTTTTTTTTTTTAATCTCGATTTTGCGTTTCCCTTTAGATCACCTGCCCCTTGACCTATGCTATGTTCAGAATTATTGAAATTGGAGGAATGGCCATAAACATTCTTTGGGATTAAATGCCTTTCAACCATGTGGCTTTCAGACAAGCTCCTTTTTTTAAACACAGGCGTCTGATGGAGACGCAGTGGAGGCCTGGTGCACATTTATTTCCTGGGGAGAGGGTTGCCCTCGTTTGCTCTATTCCCTCTCATGGTTCAGCATTTTCCTGATCAATGCTTTTCCCTGTTTCTCTTGTCACCTCTCCCATCCTTTGTCGTGCGTTGACTCATGATGCCTCCCTCTCACACTCGGTGACGATGATCTCTTATGTTCCCTTGTTACCGTGACCCACGGGTCTCTGTGCCCCTTTGTCTCCTGTGGTCTTGGTCGTCCCGTGCCCTCCAGGCTCGCGTTGGACGACGCCATTCGACACAAGCCGCTGAACATGTCATCCCGTTTTTCACCCAGGGTGGCAGGGGAGAATGACTTCCTTCAGACTGTTATAAACAAAGTCATCGCTGCCAAAGAAGTCAACCACAAGGGGCAGGGTACGTATTTTCCTGTTTTGTTTCCGTCAGCGTGTATTTGCATGCGTTTGGGACAGTGCTGTCTGGGTTGCGTTTTAGTTTGATGTTGATCATGATGGTGTGAAGATGGTGGCGGTGACAGTGGTCCTGGTGGAGAATGTGTGTGACGGTCACCGCCATGTACAGTGCGTGACGGTTTTCTGGCCCATCACCTTTGTGAACATTGCTGAGAGCCCGCTCCTGAATGGAGAGTGGGGTCGGGTTAGATGTTTAGAGGAACGTGCAGGCGGTAGGCGTAACTGCCCTCTGCCCATGTTGTGTGCTAATCACTGCCTGTTCTGGGGCTCCCCTGCTGGTCTCCCTAAGAAGGTGACTTCATTTGTGCAGACTTTGCTCCCCTGAGTTCTGTCATTTAAGTGATTTCTCCTCCCCTACGCCCCACCTCACACTCACCGTTTTTAATCCTGCACTGACACGTTTCCGAGCAGCTGACCTGCTGCTGGCAGAAGGAATGAATCAATCACCTCGGGCTGGTGACAGTTGGCACTTGGCTGGACAGGAGGGCTGCCAGGAAACAACTGTGACTGAGGCCCCACCTCCAGCCCGAGGGGAAGTCACCTTCAGAACTTGACCGTCTCACTCCCTGATCCGTGCAGACTGCCCGTAAACGCAGTAGAGCTTAGGCGAACAGACCTGCTTCATCGTCCAGCTACCTTATGTCACTAGACTTTTAAAAAACAATTATCTTGATTCATTTCCCACTGTTCTAAAGGAGAATGTGAATTGAGCCTGAAGAATGTTATAGAGAATGAGCCTTCCTAGGGCTCTGCAGGGACCTCCAGCTTTCTTCTGGCGTGAACTACCCCCGTCTCTGACAAACAGTAGCAGGACAAAAACCCCAACCCAGAACGTTAATGAGATGTGGCCTCTGCAGACAGAGCAATTTTCAGCTGACCCAGGACCCATCTTCTGCTGAATTAACAGCCCTCCCAATTTGCACTTTAATTGAAAACCACAGGGAGGTCCAATTAGGGCTGTTGAGATTGGTGTCACTCTCCGGCTGGGGACACCATGCAAAGGTTGCCAGCCGATGCTTCAGTGCTTCGAGCTGGGGCTGCCCTGGGATCTCCAGTTTCTTTTGCAGTCATCAGAGTTTGGAGAAACTTTTATTAGAGTCATTCAGGGAGAGTGGAGTTTGGTGTCAGGCCAGCAGGAAATCACTGGGAAAGAGGACCCGCAGCCTGCCTCTGCCAGGCTCACTGGTGTGTGGCCAAGATCTCTGAAGACGGAGAAGCTCGGGCTGATGCCCTGGGGTCCAGTTCCTTCAGCTTCTGGGAGGAGTGGGCATTTCCAAGTCACGGTGAGAACTGAGGGACAAGAACAGTGATAGAGGATCACAGGTGACTTCCTGAATCAGAATGGCCTTAGGCAACGTGACTAGTGCTTGTTTACTTTGAACCTGAATTTTCTCCAGGGCCCACTGGTGGGTGGAAATCAGGTCACAGGTGAGCAGTGTGGCCAGCGAGTGCAACCGCACAGATCGGCCGCCGGGACTGCAGAGCGCTGCCCACCGGAGCTCATTTTATCACCAGCAGCCCAGGCTTAACCTGATCCTTGCTTGTCTGTCAAGTGACTGTTAGCAGTCCCAGGAGTGGAAGGGACGTGGAGGAGATACTCATCTTCAGAGAGAGCCGCTGGAGTTTTCACCCCTCTGTCCACGTGCGCCTCCTGTCTCTTAAGCTTACCACTTGGCCTTGGCCGATTTTTGGTTTATGCTAACATGTTTCCTCTTTACAATAGACAAAGTCCTGAATATTTAATCCAAATTATTCTGAACCTAGAGGTGTGGGACATTTGATGTGGACAGTGAGTTCATGAAGACTCCAGACATCTGGTTCTATTGTTTGAGATAGAATGTATGCTAATCCTCTTTGTTTTTAGTTATTCTGGGTAAGCAAATGTCAATGCCAAAAGCACTTTTTTTCTCCTGTGAGAAAGCATTTAAAACACAGGGTAATCAGGAACATTTAATTTCCATTTTTAAAGTGTGTGGTAATAAATTTAATTGTGTCACTAATGCATTAGTTTATGTATTAAGATATTTGAGCAAAAAAATAAAAAATAAAAATAAAAAAAGATATTTGAGCAGGCTGGCGTTTCTGAGAGAGGGTTTGAAATGCAGGATTTCTAATATGAAGTGTTAGGTGTTCCATCTTCATGTCTTAACCTTTGACCTCTGTGAATGACCTCACCGCATCCTGCAGTCCTTCAAAGAGCATCTTTCTGTTAGATTTATTTTGTGGACATTCATTCTCCAGGGAGGCTTTTGGACTCAGACTCCTGAGATTTGAGAAACTCTTAGCTGCATCCTGGTGTCCAGAGGAGACCAGCTCCCCGTCAGCCACGGTGCCGATTCCTCAGGCTCTTCTGTCAGGGTCTGGGCTTTGGTTTGCTCTCCTGGAGGCCAGGGCCAGGGGTTACGGTGAGGAAGTACCTGGCCCTTTGCAGATCTGTCTGCTTACCTATTCTGCAGGTCTGGAGCTGCTGTTAGGTCAGGGTGCTTTTGTGTGAATTAGAAAAAGGGGCCTCATTGGCCGGACACGGTGGCTCACGCCTGTAATCCCAGCGCTTTGGGAGGCCAAGGCGGGTGGATCACGAGGTCAGGAGATCGAGACCATCCTGGCTAACACGGTGAAACCCCGTCTCTACTAAAAATACAAAAAAATTAGCCGGGCATGGTGGCGGGTGCCTGTAGTCCCAGCTATTCAGGAGGCTGAGGCAGGAGAATGGCGTGAACCCAGGAGGCAGAGCATGTAGTGAGCCGAGATGGCTCCACTGCACTCCAGCCTGGGCAACAGAGCGAGACTCAATCTCAAAAAAAAAAGAAAAAAAAAAAAAAAGAAAAGGGGCCTCATCATCTGAGTGAGTAGGGAGATAGTGCCAGGGCCTGTGGCTTGGTGAGTGAGTAGAGGCAGGATTTAGCTCCCACTTGCCTTTTGTGGTCAGTTGTCTAGTGAAATGCACATTCTGGGCGGTGGTACATGTGCTCCTGTCTGGGTGCCGTCCCTGATACTTCTTTGGGGACCGCTTTCTATTGGTGGTTCTTCCTTCCTTCAAACTCTCCCTCCCACGATCTGGAATTTCATGTCTTAAAAAGAAAGGAAAAAGAGAAAATGTATTAAACAAAAAGGAAAGAAAAGAAACACCAAGAAACAGTCCTACCCTGAGTAGTGCATCTGTGTCTGTGTATGTGGACTCTCTGGTCTTCCTCTCGCATTCATCTTTGCCCTTCTGTGTCCCAGCATCGGCCCTCTCCCTGAGCGCCCCCGCCCTCGTCTCCCAGCAGGAGCCCTGTGGCTGCCTGGGCATCCTCCCGTCCCAGTTTCCTGTTTTCCCGGTTATCTCTGACATCTCTGTCCCTTGTGAGCTCTCAAAGTGGGTCCTTCTGCCTCTCTTCGGGACTCTCCTTTCCTTCCCCACTGTGGGTGCTTGCCCTTCAGGCAGCTCTGCCTGGCGCGGGTCTTCCTGTTCCAAGGAATAGTACCCCCGGGGCTTGCTAGTGGTTGTGCCTGCAAGGGGCACCGTCTCTGTAAGCTGCGCGTCCTCCTACCCCAACGCCCTGTGGTTCTGCTGGTTTGACTTCCACGCTGGTCCCCTTTCCCACCCTCCACTGTGGCGTTCACATCCTGGCAGCCAGCTGGGTTCATGCGGTGGCCGCCCTGCTGCCGTTCCATCCCCACGGTGCTCTGTACTCCTGCCTACCGGTTCCCTGTTAGCCACAGGGTGTCAGGTTAGAGCCTGACTCTTGTTCCTGAGCCCCCCTCGGGATGCCCTCCATCCTTCGGATTGACCACAGTCCCTGCCACCCCAGCCTCCCCACTGTCTTCCCATAGCGTCTGGGGGCTCCACCTCCCTGGGGTGGGGACAGGTCTGCAGTTCTCTTGCTTCCTGCAGGTCTCAGCCCCGATGTCCCTCGCTCTGTGACCCTTGAGACTGTGGTCCCAGGATGCCTTGCCGTGTGCTCAGGACTTCTCCCATGAGAACTTTGCAGTTGCATATTTCTCTGAGAGGCCGTGGAGTTAGTGTCTGACTGTTGGCAATGGAAGCTAAACCCCTGGCAGGGGAGGTTGTGAGGATCTGCCCTATGTCTGCAGTAGGTGCAGTGCCCTGTATTTGCATAGCACATAGTAGGTGCTCAGTAGCTACTTTTGAATAAATTAGAGGGACTCACTAGATAGCAAGAGGAAAGAGGGTTTCACCAGCTGGCAGAGAGCAAAACATCATCAGTGACTTTTGACTTCTCAGCTCCAAGTCATGTAAATCTGTGCAAAGGAGAACACCGTTTCCAGGGTAGCAGATAGAGGAGCGGGCAGCCAGAGGACAGGGCGTGAGGTGCGGGACTGAATCAAGAAGAGCTGCTCCCGTCAGGAGCATCATGAGCAGCCTGAGGTGCCAGCACTGCTGACGGGCTGTCAGTTATCTCCCAGTGCTGCCCAGTAGGCAGGCTGCTGGAGGACAGGCCTGCGACTGTCTCAGTTCCTTCCACCCAGGGCAGGGCGCTGAGCTGAGGGTGATGGAGGGCGGGTCCTCCTCTCAAGGCATCTGGAGAGGGGACAGCTGCACACACACACACAGACAGATACAGACACATGCACACACACAGATACACCACACACACACACAGATGCACACGTGCCTACACACACACACAGATACATCACACAGATACACATACACGGATACACCACACACACACACACACAGACACAGACACATGCACACACACAGATACACCACACACACACACACACACAGATACATCACACAGATACACCACACACACACACACACACACACAGATGCGCACGTGAGCACACACACAGATACATCACACAGATACACATACACAGATACACCACACACACACACACACACACAGATACATCACAAACACAGATACACATACACAGATACACCACACACACACACACGCAGATACATGACAAACACAGATACACATACACAAATATACCACACACACACACACACACACACGCACACAGATATAGACACCACAAACACACACATGCACATAGACAAACATACACAGATACAGACACCGCAAACACATACACACACACAGTTACAGACACCATAAACACAGACACACACACACCAGATACAGACACCACACACACACACACAGATACACCACACACACACAGATACACCACACACACACACACACAGATACACCACAAACACACACAGATA
>NW_012122376.1:1748965-1757394 GCF_000951035.1 Colobus angolensis palliatus | reverse complement strand
ACACACAGAGATACACCACAAACACACACACACAGATATACTTATAGACACACACACACACACACACACACGGATATAGACACAGACACGCACACAGACATACATACCCTCACACACACATACAGATATACACATAGACACAGATACAGACACAGAGAGATACAGACACACATACAGAAACACAGGCAGACACAGATTTAGCCACACACATAACACATACACATAGGCACAGATACACAGAGCCACACACACAAACACACAGACACACATGGGCACAGACACACATGGACACACAGACACACACACACAGATACACACAGACACACAGAGACTCACACAGACACAGACACACACGCACACACACACACGCACCGTCACAGGCATGCATGCCTACCCATGCTAGTAGCAGAAGTGAGGACAGAGGCCTTGATGTTCGGAGGGACAGATGAGGCCCTACCGAGCTGAGTGGGGGGCAGCAAGCAGGCGGCCCCGCCGAGGCCTCAGGGATAGAGTGCCCCCGTGTGCCAGCCCCTTCCCATGGGGGAAAAATGCCGTCACAGGAGATAGCTCAGGCCCACCCCTGCCTGCCCCTGCCTTTGACCTGTTGGAAGTGTCTGGCTTGTTTCCTCATACTGTTGCCTCCTATTTGATTGCTACTCGGTATTTATATAAACCACAGTTCTTCGTCAGCCTTGCAGGGAGGAAGAGCCCGCACACACGCCCTTACATAGACCCCACCAGGTTCACTGCGCTCTCCCCAGGACACCCCTGGCATCTAGGTTTAGAGGCTTTGAAAGTCTTCATTTTTCTCTTGGAGAAAAGAGCCCAGAACAGCTGGAGCTTTGTTCTCTTTTGCTGTGTCACTGTGGTACAGAGGGCCTGGGCTCCACAGGCTGCATCTGTCCTGGCTGGGGAGGGCTGTCCTGCTGCTGGCCCTGCAGCCTGGTGCTCCTCTGCTCGCCCGGGTTGTGTGATGCTGCTTAGCTACTTGAAACTTGGATGGGTTCTCAAAACAGTGAATTCACCTCCAGAATCCTCCCCTGCCTTTATCTTTCCTGGGAGATTAGAAAATGACGGACTTCTCAGCCCCCTCCCGGGAAAAGGTGACCTGCTGATTTATCTTAAATGTCTACCCACTCAAAAGAGACATTGGTGCTTGGCAGTCCCCAGCAGCACAGCGGGTGCACAGCAGCTGCTGATGTGCGTTCAACTGCCTGTGAGTCACCCTAGGGCAGGGCTGGCATCCCAGCTCATTGGATGCATGGAGTCCCCGTGAAGGGCACCTTTTTTGCCTTGCCCCTCTCTTTCTCATATGCCCATATTTTTTCTTAAGATATTGAGTTGTGAATTAAAAGTCTCTTGTTCATTGAAATTGGTTTCGTGAAAACTTCTAAAAATGCATAGGATAAAATGTGACTTAACAGCATCCGTTGTTTTTCCAGGTTTGTGGGTAACATTGAAATTACTTCCTGGAGATATCCATCAGATCCGAAAAGAGTTTCCGCATTTAGTGGACAGGACCACAGCTGTGGCTCGAAAAACAGGCTTTCCGGAGATAATCATGCCTGGTAAGAACTGGCTCATCCAGGGCTTCTGAGCATGGCATGGGGGTAGCCGGCCACGGAGAATGACGTGTGGGCAGCATCATGTATGAGCTCTGGCTAGGAAAGGGCTCAGCTCCTGGCAGGTGACCCTGTAAGCTCCAGCATGGTTGTAGATCATGGGGCTGTGACCGGAGTGGTAGAATATGCTCCCTGGCCCCCTGTACCCCTGGACAGATCAGGTCTCCCCAACTACAAGGGTTGTGTGAGGGGGATGTGGGCACCCAGCGAATGTCTGGGTAGACATCAGGTCAAAAGAAGGAAAGAGGTCAGAAAGGGAACTGCGCAAGGTGAAGCCCACCTTAGGACAAATGTCAGGGTTGGATGGTTGCTGAATGGAAATATCTGTGCCTTTACCCGCTCACCTGGTGTACGTTATACTGGCATTGCTCCATGAGTTCTAAGTCATGAATTCTAAACTGACCAAACCAATAACAGGATTTCCGTGTTAACTCGTATTTACATAATACATTTCAATTTCCAGATAATGTTAATAATAATCTGATTTGATCATCAAGAGATCTTTGGAAGCATGTTGATTTGTATCCTTTATATCCGTGTGATACTTTTTGGTTTGCAAGTAATGCTTACGTGGCTTGGCCGGGCGTAGTGGCTCATGCCTGTAATCCTAGCACTTTGGGAGGCTGAGGCGGGGGGATCACTTGAGCTCAGGAGTTCAAGACCAGACTGGGGAACATGGTGAAATCCCGTCTTGACAAAAAAATTAAAAAATTAGCTGGGCGTGGTGGTGTGTGCCTGTCATTCCAGCTACTTAGGGAGCTGAGGTGGGAGAATCACTTGAACCTGGGTGGTAGAGGTTGCCATGAGCACAGATTGTGCCACTGCACTCCAGCCTGGGTGACAGAGTGAGACCCTGTCTCAAAACATAACTTAACTTGAACCACGTGAGGCTCTTGGAAGCCCACAAATTGCTGTTGAGTTAATTCCTGTCCAGATTAAACTGTAGCCTAAAGTCACTCAGCTGATGAGCCGTGGAAACGAGGACAAACTACCCCACGTTCAACATGGCCTCCTTATATAGGCCTCTGCTATATAGCTAGGAGAGTGGTGGCTATTCAGGGTGCATGCTGTAGGAGTTATTGCTTTGCTTACTTTAGCACAACTTCAAGACTCGTTCTTTCTACTCCTTTTGTCTTTCAGGGCTGTTGTGGGTCATTGAATAGTGGGTCTGGTAAATCCATATGAAAGACATCTAAATTGGTTAGGCTAGATGCTAGCTAGGCTTACCTGTACAGGAAGAAAAGCATGATGTTTAGTCAATTCTGAAGCTATTGCTTGTGTGTGTCAAGTCTATATGCAGCAAATTAATTTAGGTTTATTAATGGGAGTGGGCTAATTTGTATACCTATTATTTGTATTTGCATTTGAGATGCAGATTTATAAATTAGGATGAAGCGGTTGGCAATATGCATTTATCTTGGCGTCCTTAGGATGTCCTGATGTTCAAAGGGAAACTCAGAAGTTTCCAGTTCATGCCAACAGTGTTTCCATTATGATGGATAGACTTAAAAACTAAGTCTAGGCCTGGTGTAGTACCAGGTGAGCACCTGTAGTACCAGGTACTAGTGAGGCTGTGGTGGGAGCATCCCTGGAGCACAGGAGGTCAAAGCCACAGTAAGCCATGATCACAAACACGGCACTCCAGCTTGAGTGACAGAGAGAGACCCTGTCTCAAAAAAAAAAGTAAGTCTAAACTTGTAGATCATCTCATGATAGATTCATAGGGAAGCGATTCAGTTGACCATTGTTCTGGCAGTTTCCATGTGCTAAGTCCTTGGGTATGTATCTCATAGGAAGGGATTCTAGCTAAGGTGGGTCACCTGTGTTCTCTGTTGGCCGAGTAATCACTGACCAGGTTGTGGGCACCAGAGAGAAAGAGTGTGGGCGGTTATCAGTGTGTCTGCCTGCCTGTAGCCTGCAGAGCCTGTGTATTGCCCGGTTTTGTCACTGTTTGCAGTGATGGGCATCTTCTTTGGACAGCGGAGAGCCTGTCCTGTCACCCAGCGGCCTGCTCTGCTACTTTTTCATGGCTCACTGGACTCCTGGAGTCCTGCTGAAGGATCCAGGCAGGCAATACCAAGTTTTCCTTTGAGCTGGGAAGGTAGCAGGAGTTCACTATGTCTACTTCTAGTTCCTTCTTCCCCGGAATGTTCTGTAACCTGGGGAGGCATTTGATGAGGGTCTATGGTGATTGCCCATCTATGGGGTTTGCCTACTGTAAATGAGGTCTTACTTCTGAGCTGGCCCTGGAGTAACGCACTCGAGGTATACTTGGGAGCGAGGCCTTGGGAGTTTCACCCTGTCACCCAGGCTGGAGTGCAGTAGCATGATCTCAGCTCACTGCAACCTCTGCCTCCTGGTTTCAAGCAGTTGTCCTGCCTCAGCCTCCAGAGTAGCTGGGATTACAGGCACACACTACCAGGCCTGGCTAATGTTTTTATTTTAGTAGAGACGGGGCTTCACTGTGTTACCCAGGCTGGTCTCGAACTCCTGAGCTCAGGCAATCCACCCGCCTCAGCCTCCCAAAGTGCTGGGATTACAGGCATGAGCCACTGCACCTGGCCTTGAAGTTCCCTTTTGATGATGGTGTTTGCGCCTTGATAGAATTTTTAGGCTGAGAGATCATGTAGTTTATGCCTTCGCTATCAGTGAGGCTGTTTAGTGGTGCTGGCCTTGGAGGCTAACTTGTCCAAGGTCACACAGCTAATGAGCAACAAGTCTTGGCCGGGTGGCCTTGCGCCTGCCCCTCACCCTGTGCTCCATGGTTCTTAACTTCTCTTGCGATCAGTATCAGCAGGCGGCAGCCGCGCCTCCTTCCGTACAACTCCTGTGGCTGTGGTAGCAACCCACTGGGATTATTGTGATAATGACTTTTAAATGAAAGCTTAATTTAATAGTTGGATACATTAAAAGCCAAAATAGAGCAGTTTAAAAGAGAAAAAACAACAACAACAAAAGCAAAAACAAGAAAGCAAGGGATCCTTAAGGGGTCCTTGGTCTTCAGCCAGAGTGGGCATTTGCCGCGCCTGACGGAACCACTCTTTGGCTCCGTGGGAGAGCAGGTGGTCAGGGCGTGGGAGGCGGCCAGGCAGGCAGCCGAGGAGCAGTGGCTGGGAACGAGGCTTCCTCTAAATCATGTTGCTAATGAAGCTTGTGAAGTTCTCCCAGTCGGGCCATTACCAGGGGCTTCCCATGTTCTCAGTAGGAAGAAGACTCTTGAGCTCATTTCTTGTGTTTCCCCCCCGCCCCCCCATAATTAAAAGCCCATCTCACTTTAAAATAGACAGGTCTGTTTTGTTCTTCTCTCTGTGGTCCCCATTCGGGATCCTGACAGCTGCCTGCCAGAAAGGAAGAGCCCTGCAGAAAGTTTCTGCCTAGACCCATTTTTCCTCACTGATCCTAGGCTGGTGATCCTCATTCTTTTTTTCTTTCTTTCTTTCTTTTTTTTTTTTTTTTTTGAGACAGAGTTTTGCCCTGTTGCCGAGGCTGTAGTGCAATGATCTCGGTTCACTGCAACTTCTCTGCCTCCTGGGTTCAGGCGATTTTTCTGCCTCAGCCTCCTGAGTAGCTGGGATGACAGGCCTGCACCACCACGCCCAGTAGCTAATTTTTGTATTTTTAGTAGAGATGAGGGTTCACCATGTTGGCCAGGCTGGTCTTGAACTCCTGACCTCAAGTGTTCCACCCACCTCGGCCTCCCAAAGGGTTAGGATTATAGGCGTGAGCCCCCGCGCCTGGCCAGTCCTCATTGTTCCTCAGCTGATTAACTCCTGGAGTTGTGCTTTTAAGAAGAATGCATAGGAGGCAGCCTCGCCAGTTATCTGGGAGTGCCAGTGGATACTGCGATATTCCTTGGCTACCGAGGACTCAGACAGCTGTAGCCAGCTGTCTAACAAGGGACAGTGGTGTGGGCTGCCATGGGCGGTGGATGCCATCAACAGTATTGGAGCCCCTCTGGTTGCTGGCTGCCCGCAGAGGGGTAGAGTGTCCTCTGCCCAGATGAGAACCAAGCAAATCATTAGAAGCTTGGAGATTTTTCCTCTTTCTAGCAAGTTTTATGATGAGGAAAATTGCTCTTGTCATGTATTTAAATGGTAAGACTGTTATGTAGAAAACATTTCATAATCATCTAATACGTATTTGTAGTAGTTTATGAGGATAGGTAGACAGTCTTGCAAAATTCACAATTATGCTGTGAATAATGAATTGGTTTTTAAATGTATGATTTCTCCCCCCTCAGGTGATGTTCGAAATGATATCTATGTAACATTAGTTCAAGGAGATTTTGATAAAGGAAGCAAAACAACAGCAAAGAACGTGGAGGTCACGGTGTCTGTGTATGATGAAGATGGGAAGCGATTAGAGGTACTTATTGTGGTGAGGGGCATCTGTAGTGTTTCAGTTTTACTTGCCAAGTGCTCACCTTGGCTCTGCTGCAGCCTAGAAGTTGTCACAGGTGGGGCTTTGGAATTCCATTTCTTGGGATTGGCGTTGGTTCTTGCTTCCCTTTCTCTGGCTTGCCGTGCAGGACCTGGGATCCTCTGATCCTGGCAGCTGGCCTATCTCAGGAGGTCCCTGTGGTCTTTTTTTTTTTTTTGAGACCGAGTCTTGCTCTGTTGCCCAGGCTGTAGTGCTATAGGTGTGTGCCAACATGCTGGGCTAATTTTTATATTTTTTAGTAGAGATGGGGTTTCACCATGTCGACCTCAAGTAATCTGCTTGCCTGGGCCTCCCAAGGTGCTGGGATTATAGGCGTAAGCCACTGTGCCTGGCTGGGTCCCTGTGGTCTTGACCACTTTTGCCCAGCCTCATCATGGAGTCTCATTTGCTGTCATAAACCCAAGGCCCAAAGGTCTAGCAGTCATGCTAGAAGTACAGATATCATCATTACCATTTGAGAGATGAAGAAATGAAGGCCCTAAGAAATCAGTTAAATTGCTCAGGGTCAGAGAGCTAGCGAGAGGTAGAACTGAGCACCTGCCCATGACAGCTGGAGCTTTGACCTCGTGCTCTACCTACCAGTGGTCACGAACATCTGCTTCCATGGCCACAGCAGCCTGCAGGGTCCACCTGGGAGATACTCAGAAGCTGTTGCCTCCTCTGATGACCAGAGGTCAAACCAGAGCTGCTGTCCCTGTGAGGTGCCTGTTTGCACCAGGGCTGGAGGACTGGGCTTTTCTGGGCCCATGGGGTTGTGCTTAAGGCTCAGTGTCGCCGAGAGAAGCATGATGTCTTTCTCTCTGGGTGAGCCATGTCCAGCATCACTGCCTGCCTTGTCTCCCTGGAAACATAGGTGCTGGCCTTGCCACTGGTCTTTCTGGTCGGAGTGAAGCAAACAGTGTTCATGGCTGGAGGAAGGAGAGGGGGAGGGTTCCCACCTTTTGGTCTACAGTCCCTCACCCTAGACCTATGGGGTGGATCAGGCAACTTCCTGCAGATCCTAATGTTGAAGTTACTAGGATTGAGGATCTGGGGGCGATGGAGGTCTGTGACATCCCCATATGTCATAACGGTCAAGATCTTTAATGTGTGAGAACAAGGGTTGGAGCTGGCCGCTGGCTTCAGGTGGATCTGTGCTTCCCTTGCTGGGAACACTTTCATTTGTGGTGGGGTGTGTTGGTGTTCTTGGAGCGTACCTGTCCTCCCGCGTATATGTACATGGTGTCCAGCTCTATGAGGTCTTACGTGAGCTCTTTATGTCTTCTTTTAAAGCATGTGATTTTCCCGGGAGCTGGTGATGAAGCGATTTCAGAGTACAAATCTGTGATTTACTACCAAGTAAAGCAGCCACGCTGGTTTGAGACTGTTAAGGTATTACTTACATGGTCATTTCATCACATGGCACTGATTATGAAATGCTCATTTGTAACCCAAGGAAACATCCTAACATCCTCCTCAGCCCGGGAGCTGCTCTAGGCAGGCAGAGTATCTCCCAACAAAGTCATTCAAGATTGCTAAGGAACCACACTGGCGTTTCTTAGAATACATTTACTCTCATCTCCTTTTGGATGTAAAAATAGGACTTTCATGGAGACAAATGACAGAGTCTTTTTAAGATAGCTATTGTCTTTCTCTTCGCAGTACTGTTTTATGTGTGGCATGCTGTCCTTACACCAAACAAAAAAACTGAGCTGCCAGCCTGTGGAGGTCATTGCTGGGGAGTCAGATCCTGTTCTGTAGCACTGACGTGGTACATTTTCATAATGTAGCGTGCTCACATCTCCGCCATGGAGTAAACACTGTCCCGCCCCCAAGAGCTTGAATATTTGAAAACCAGGCCAGGGACTGGCTCTGGAATACAGATGTTTGATATGAGAATTAGGGACAATTTTTGCTTAGAGGCAGCATGTATTATGTCTTTTTACTTTGAGTGTAATGTGTCAACAGGAAAGCTTTCTTGGTGCAGCTGTTGGCAGGTCACCACAGCTGTGGAAGGAGTGTAGACCCTTCCAGGTTGGGGCTAAGAAGAAAAACGGCAACTGTTTTGTTTTTTGTTTTTTGAGATGGAGTCTCGCTCTGTCACCCAGGCTGGAGTGCAGTGGCGCAATCTTGGCTCACTGCAAGCTCCACTTCCTGGATTCAAGCGATTCTCTTGCCTCAGCTTCCTGAGTATCTGGGATTACAGCCATGCACCATGGCACCTGGCTCATTTTTTTGGTATTTTTAGTAGAGATGGGGTTTCACCATGTTGGCCAGACTGGTCTTGAACTCCTGAACTCAAGTGATCCACCCTCCTCAGCCTCCCAAAGTGCTAGAATTACAGGCGTGAGTCACCACGCCTGGTCAAAAAACGGCAACTTTTTTTTT
>NW_012122376.1:1712422-1748445 GCF_000951035.1 Colobus angolensis palliatus | reverse complement strand
GAATTGCTTGAACCCAGGAGGTAGAGGTTGTGGTGAGCTGAGATCGTGTCATTGCACTTCAGCCTGGACAACAAGAGTGAAACTCCGTATCAAAAAAAAAAAAAAAACAGAAAACAAAAAAGAATCTTAACGGTAATGAGTAGAGCATTCAGAAAAAAAAATCCAACTGTGTCACAGAGTCGGCTTGGCAACTGTTACAATATGATCTCGTTTAAATTTTGCAAAGGCATTTTGTCTTTGGAAAAATCATGTGGGGACTAGATGTACAGTATTTTCACCACCGCAGCATAGCAGTGTTTACAGTTGGACCTGATAGCTCCATGTGAATAAAGCTGTTACGCTGGACGATATTGATCACAGTGCTTAAACTTCTTTTTCAATTCTTCAAGGTGGCCATTCCCATAGAGGACGTTAACCGCAGTCACCTTCGGTTTACCTTCCGCCACAGGTCATCACAGGACTGTGAGTAGTCAAACACTTTATTCCCCCAAGGATTTTTAAGGGAAAACTGGGGGGAAGCGTGAGAGGCCACTCTCAGTTGTTCTGGAGCTTGCTATCATAACACAATAAGGCTCACTTCCCACTGGAACCTATTCCTTGGAAACATTCTTCTCTCTTTTTCCTTGAGCAGATCTCAGGAGATCTTAATTTCTTTCTCCAGTTCCTCCTACCCAGTGTTGCTGGTCCCCTTCTTTCTTTTGCTTTCCAGTCTTCTGTGTTGACTTGTCATTCATCCATGTCATCCATGAGAAAAGTTACCGAGCTGTAACAAATACCTCTCAAACAGGGGCTCTTGAGGCTCCCTGTCTAGAAACTGGAAATCTGGAACCCTTTTTGTCTTCTTTGGTGGCCCTTGCTGTCTGGAGCTCAGGGATGGCTTTTCTCATAGACATTTCTCTGATACTAACCGTGATGCCAAGACTTTAGGAGGAAAGAACTGCTATTTGAATCACTCTCCTTCAAAAAGAATTTATTATTGATGACTGAAGTTTGTTCCATCACATTTTGTTAAATTAATTGCCAACTAAAGCTGTAGCCCTGTGCTAGACTTTTAAGATATCACAGAAGGAAAACATGATTCCTGTCTTTCAGGCTGTGTGTTTCTTTGGCATTGGGAACTGAGACATACTAATATTTGGGACAATAAGTGGCAAAGAGAGTTGACTACGGGCTTGTGTGCCACAGGCAATTCAAGGAAAAGAGTGGTGTAGAGGGCAGACCACCCTTTGTCACTGATGAGCCCGTTGGGATCGCACCGTGCAGTGGGCAGTTTCAGGTTCTGTGTACTCTGGAAGGAGCTTAAGCATGAGCCTCTTCTGTATCTTCATTTGAGGATAAGAATACCTTCCTGGCTGGTGCCGTGGCTCACACCTGTAATCCCAGCACTTTGGGAGGCCAAGGTGGAAGACTGCTTGAGCCCTGAAGTTTGAGACCAGCTTGGGCAACACAGGGAGGCCCCATCTTTACTGAAAAATCAAAACAATTATCCTGGTGTGACGGTGCGTACCTGTAGTCTCAGCTGCTCAGGAGGCTGAGGCAGAAGGATTGCTTGAACCCGAGAAATGGAAGTTGCAGTGAGCTGTGATTGCACCACTGCACTTCAGCCTGGGGAACAGAGTGAGACCCTGTCTCAAAAAAAAAAAAAACAAGAACAAAAACAAAAAAATCTTCCTCCTAGGGTATTCTTGAAGGTCAGGCAAGGTGGAGGCTGGTCACCTTCTGGCACAGTGCCTGCTATGGATAGGGGCTCCGTGGTAGTTGCTGCTGCTGGGATCATGTGTTCATTCACCTGACTGTTTCTGGGGCCTGGCCTGCCCTGGGCCCTCCATGTGGGGTGGGTGTGCCTGGACAGGGGTGCTGCAGGAGAGCAGCCTGGAGAGCAAATGCGTGAGCACGGTCATGATGTTACGGTGTGCAGACCACCTTGTGGGACCATCGAGAAGCTTGGGCCTGCTATTGTTCAGGGGAGCTGGGGAGGCCTGGTGTGTGAAGTCTGCAGAGCTGGGGTGCGGGCCCACGACTGTCAGTGGCAGGTGTGTGTGTGGTGGGGCCTGGCCTGGAATGTGGCCGACTGGAGGGGTCTTGAGCAGCATGGGGTGCCTGGTGGTGGGTGGTGCATGGCCGGGGAATGCAGGGCGGGGGGCGGCGGCTGGCAGCTGCTGAAAGCATCATTGCACTCCTGTCCTGTCCCAACAGTGCACACAGGTCACGGGTTCAGTTACGAGGGCATCCGGGTTTATGTCTAATGGGAGAAGCAGGGGCAGGAAGGCCGCCTGCTTGGAAGGCAGTTCCCTGCCATCTCATCCTTGCCACAGGACCAGATCCAGGCCACCAGGCCCCAGACCAAGTCGGATCTGCTAATGGTACACGACATCCTTGGTGGCTGAAGCTGTAGGATAATAATAACTATCAACAGATGTTAGCCATCGTTCACTGTGCTCTTACCATGTGCCTGACACAAGAAATTTATTGTGCTATTTGGATTCATCCTCACAAGATTCCCATGTGGTATCAGTATTATTACTTCCCACATTACAGATGAGGAAATGGGCTTGGAAACCCCAGGTCAGGGGGTGAGAGTCACCCAAGTAGTTGGTGGAAGAACTTTGGTTCTAACCCAGGTCCTTGTGCCCGAGCCTTACACTGCAGTGCCTTGGGGGAGTGGCAAGGCCACGTCCCTCCTTTGGCTTTTATTGAGTTCCTGCTGTATACACAGCAAGCTGCCGGAGTTTCTCCTCTTGCAGAGCTTAGGTTTGAGTTGAGGTTTGAGATTAGTTTGCAAGAACCAGCTAGGGTGTGGCAGCCTGTGAGTATCACGTGAATTAGGCAGAGGTATGATGTGGGCGGAGGGTGCTGGTGGAATGGGGGTGGCGGTGGGCACAGGTGTGTCCTCGGCTAAGGCGTGGTGGGCCAGCCTAGTGGGCCACAGTGCGCCCTAGACCCTCTAGGGCTCCATGCATACGTCACCCTGAGGCCCATGGAGGAAGCAGCGTGAGGACAGGGTTCTGGAATCCACAAAGGACTTGTCTCAAAATCATGCTCCCATCTTTTAACAAGCTCATTCTCTCTAATTAATAAATTACACTAGGGCAGAGTGATAGCTCCTGTAGCATTTTAATTTTCAAAGTCCTTGTTTTTCTTGTCAGTTTTAAGTACTTATTATAGACAAGATGCTATCACCCAACACACCAGGACACATTTGCATAACAAATGAAGTCTCGCTGGCCACAGCTTGTGGGATTTTGGAAAGATGTTGAGCATCGCAAGTGTGATGCCGATGAAAGCCTGGATGTCGGTCGCTGACCATGGCCTTTGGGGCCTCCCCAGCCAGCCCTGCATGCAGATACCTGGGGCAGAAACAGGTAGAAAGGGCTGAGACCACATTGGTCCCCGCTTGCTACCCTAAAGAGGAGGCTAGCAAAGGGAACAAGTGGTGGGATTTCTCACCTGGGATCTGCCCTTGGGATTGGAAAGTTTGGTGTCGATGGGTTGACATAATATCTTTCCAGCAACCTGTCAGCAACTCCAGGTGCACTAGACTGTGTGGTCCGTGGAGCCCGGCAGACTTGCAGCTCTCAGTTCCAGCTGGCCAGGAGCTGAGTTTTCTGTGATTGTAGTGTGCTTGTTGGGTGGGGCGGCCTAGGGAATGGGCAGCTGTACCCACAGTCCAGAACACATGACCTCTACTGTGATTCGTGAGGTTCTGTAAACTGGTCATGTGAACCGTCCACCTCATGATGGCTGCTAGCGAGCCTTCAGTAAAAATCAGTGCATTCCTCGGATGTGAAGATGCAGAATGTTAATAAAAGGTGCACGTATTGTACTACTGTGTGGATTGTGCTACTGTGTGGTAGGGTCAGTAGAAGCCACATCTGCTGACCATTATTGTCCCATGTCCTTCTGAACCCTGGCTGTTTTCATGGAGGCGTGTCTTTTTTGTTGTCTTTTCCAAGTCCACCCAAACTTAGGAGGAACGGTTCTGTTCTTTGCCGTTTGTACCTTGAAATATTTTATGTACTCTGGTGCCCTTTTACAGAGTTATTTTTTCAGAATCCTGGGGTACTTATATTTTACTTCTGCTTCTTTCTGTGCTTTTTGGCTGGTTGATTATTCATGGAACCATTTGATTTGCCAAGATGTATTGAGCACCCACTGTGTGCAAAATACTGCTGGACACCAGGAAGGCAAAGGTGATAAGCCATGTTGTCTTGGGCAGTGGGATCTGAGGGTAAATATTTTGAGCCGCTGACTCAAGGCGGGTGGATGCGTGATTCTCCCTCTGTGATCTCTGTCCTTTCATCTGTAAAGAGAAAGCTCTGAATCTGTAATTGTGGAGATAGTTTCCAGCCCTGGGCCTGTGTTTCTGTGCTCTATTGAGATTGCAACTTGAGGAATCTGTGGCGGATCCATTTCTTCAGTCCATGTTCCTCATCTGTCCTGGCTCATCAGTCCTTCCCCGCCTTTGACTCTCGCTGCCTATCACCAGCCACACTGGCCTGCTGTCCCCAGATGTGCCACACCGGTCCTCGTGAGGGCCTCTGCGCTAGGTCTGCCTCTTCCTGCAGCTTTGACATCTTGGCTTATGTGCTGTCCAGCTTCTCAGAGAGACGTCTTCTGACCAAGAAATTGGATTGTCCCCGTTGTCACTCTGACCCCTTAAGAAACCACAATGTTTTTGTTTTCTTTATCATCTGAAAGCTCATTTGTTTGTTGACTGTCTCCCAAAGTGGCACAAATATGGATTGAGTACCTGTTGGGCACCAGGCACTATTTCATGTACTGGGAAATGGCAGTAAAACAAAAGGTCACTTACATTCCAGGGTCCAGTGGATGAAACCAACAATAAATAGCAAGAAGATCAACAAAATTCTCTCTCTTTCTCTCTCTCTCTCTCTCACACACACACACAAACACACATATCAGGTAGTGATAAGAATTATAAAGAAAACTAAATCAGGTGAGAGGAAAGAGGGTGACTAATGGACTATTGCAGACAAGATGTGGTCACTTTGGAGGAGGTGACATTTTGGCAGAAACTTGAATGAAGTGAGTGAGCCCCACATGCAGATACCTGGGGGATGAACTTTCTCACCAGAGGCAGCACAATTTCACAGGGAGGTCGTTAGTCCGTTGGTAATTCATGTGATGGATACTGTAAGGCAGGAATTGATTGTAGTTTTCTGTATTGACGCTAAGTTTCCTTGGTGGAAAGGTCTGCCCCTTCCCAGCCTCTGTTGTTTGCTGTGGCCTCTTGTTTCCAGGCCCTGTTCATATCCGCTGGTCTGGGCATCCTAGGTTAAAAGTACACAGTCTTTCTCATTGTCACTTTACAGTTACTCTTGCTTTGTAGTGTTGCGGGCTTTCCTCGGCCTTCTTCAAGACCATGCTGCTCTTCTTGGCCCTTTATTCTGGAATCCGTTTTCACATTCCAGGAAAAATCTCTTCTGAGATTTTGATTAGAATGGCTTTGAATTTACAGATTAATCTGAGAACAACTGATCCCTTTATGCTAGGAGTCTTCTTACTTGTAAACATGGTCCATTTTTCCATATGTTTATTAGATTGACTTTAATACCTGTTCGTATAATTTTGTAACTGTTTTCATGAAGGCAGCCTTTGTAGCATCTTATAATGTTATTTTGTCATGATAATTGAAGGCAGTCATCAATTTTTTTGTTTTGTGTTTTACAGCTAAGGATAAATCTGAGAAAATATTTGCGCTAGCATTTGTCAAGCTGATGAGATATGATGGTACCACCCTGCGAGACGGAGAGCATGATCTTATCGTCTATAAGGTATCTGGTTGCATTGGTGCAATATTGCTGCTATAAACAATTTCAGTCTTTTCTGGGCTTCCTGACCTGAACCAACATTTCCCATCATTGTGAGGAAGCTGCTATCTAGCTACATTTATTTATGTAAATGAACATTTCCGATGACCAGCCCTTTTGTTGTTCCTAACAGGAAAAGATGATATACAATATAACAATAGGTGCCATATAAAAATGCCATGAACATGAATTATGCTGCAGGAATAAGGGAAATTATTAAAATGTGTATTTAATATGATAAAAAGCAATTATGATGGTTACAAGGATTAGGGATAACAAAGGATGGCAAAAAATGGTGTGTTGCTGTTTGGGAATTGCCTTTGACATATGGCATGACTAAACCCACAGGCCGAAGCGAAGAAGCTGGAAGACGCAGCCACGTACTTGAGTCTGCCCTCCACGAAGGCGGAGTTGGAAGAAAAGGGCCACTCAGCCACGGGCAAGAGTATGCAGAGCCTTGGGAGCTGCACCATTAGCAAGGACTCCTTCCAGATCTCCACGCTCGTGTGCTCCACCAAACTGACCCAGAATGGTGCGTTCGAGAGGAGAAACCCATTGACCCCAGGAGCTCTGCCTCAGTCCCCTGTTTTCCACGCTCCTTCCTGTGTGGAGGTGTCCTCTGTAGGCGTATGAACGTCACCCGTAAGGCATTCATTGCATTGGGCTGTGATGATCTATCAATGCATAGAAGGTGGCATTCGTTGTAATTTAAAATTCACACTTCTACTCTGGTCTAAGGGTTATTCTTTTTTTTTTCTTTTGTTCCCAGACAAGGTCTCATTCTTGCTCTGTTACCCAGGCTGGAGTGCAGTGGTGTGATCTCAGTTCATTCCAGCCTTGTCCTCCTGGGCGCAGGCCATCCTCCCACCTCAGCTTTCCATGTAGCTGGGACCACAGGTGTGCAGCATCATGCTTGGTGGCTAATTTTATTTTTAATTTTTATAGAGATGAGGTCTCACTTTATTTCCCAGGCTATTCCCAAACTCCTGGGCTCAAGCAGACCTCTCGCCTCGGTCTCCCAAAGTGCTAGGATTACAGACATGAGCTACTGTGCCCAGCTGTGTTATTCTTAAAGGGAGATAAAGCAATGGATTTACTTCTTAAAATGATTTTTGGCCAAAGGAAGGTAGCGTGGCATAAAGGAAAGTGCACGAGATTTGGAGTCAGACCAAAGACCTGGAATCGGACCGTAGCCCTGTGTTAACCCTGGGGATGCCCTTGAACAAGGGTCTTCTGCATGTTTCGGAGTCTTATCTTCCTTGTCTGTTGATACGGGAATAGTTCCTGCCTCAGAGGGCTTAGTGAGTGTTACATGAACAGTGGGCTGGGAGCTCACCTCCCTCTTTATGTCTTCCCCATTCTCAGCTACTCTCTGTGATAATTACCAGTTATCTTTATTTTTAAAAGCTGATTTGGATGATACTTTCTAGCCCTCCTCATGGTGTGGGATAAGGCACCCCCTGCTGACTCCCACACCCTAAAGCTCAGCCCTAATGTGGTAGATCACTCATCCGTCAGCTGGGGCCGTGCCCTTGTGTGGCAGTTGGCCGACTGCTTTGAGTGCCTGCACCACCACTGCTTTGAGTGCCTGCACCACCACTGCTTGCAGCCTCTCCAGTGACATTGCTGTCCAGCCAAGGGTACTTCTTATTCAGAGCACACTGATGTTGTTGCTGTCACTCTGTCTGGAAGAGGCAGAAATCCTACATTTAAAAATTGCATCTTCCAAATGCAGCCGTATCACAGCTGTGCAGAGTGACTTTATGCTCTCTTGAATCAGAGCTTGAAAACCCAATTTTTTCCTCTTAACTGCTCGATACAGATTTTGATTATTAATGTCTGTTGCTATCATGAATTGTGTTTCTCGGGGGTTGTCCATAAATCATGGCAGTAGTTTTGGATTTGCCCAAGGGACAGTCATCGTTTGGACTTTAATAGGGTAAATACAGGACAAAAGTAAAGCCATCGTCTGAAAGTCAGGACATTGTAGTGGAGCATGCAGCATGCGCTGAGTGTGCTGTGTGTTTGGATGTGCCAGCCCTGGGCCAAATGCTTTTAGATCTTGCCGTTTCTGCACTTTGCACTCTGTTGTTCTGGGCTGCACTTTCCCACTGCTGGTCTGCTGAGTAAACTTCTTGGTGTGGGAGCAATAAGTCTCTTAAGTGCCTTAAGCCTGTTGGGATACTTTTATATTCCATTTGCATACGTGTCTCAAACCATTTATGAAGTGTCCTAGCTTGTGGTTGTGTAGTGGTCTCCATGAGCAAATGAAAAGCCTTACCTGGGGTGGGATTCCTGTTCATGCTGCTGATAAAGACATACCTGAGATTGGGCAGTTTACAAAAGAAAGAGGTTTAATGGACTCGCAGTTCCATGTGACTGGAGATGCCTCACAATTGTGGTGGAAGGCAAGGAGGAGCAAGTCACCTCTTACATGGATGGCCTCAGGCAAAGAGAGAGAGCGAGCTTGTGCAGGGGAACTCCTCTTTTTAAAACCATCAGATCTCGTGAGTCTTATTCACTGTCATGAGAACAGCACAGGAAGGACCTGCCCTCATGATTCAATTACCTCCCACCAGGTCCCTCCCAAGACACGTGGCAATTCAAGATGAGATTTGGGTGGGGACAGAGCCAAACCATATCATGTGGTGCGGGGCTCAGCTTGGGACTTGGTTATGGAAAGGATGCCCCCCTGTGACTTGTTAGTCTCTGGATGTGGCCTTGATAGCTCCACTTGCCTGACAGATGACAGCATCCAGAGCCTCATTTAACCCAAACATGACATCTTCAGGTGGGCCACACTTCAGCATTTCAGTAGGTGCCATGTGTTGCAGTGCTCATGGTACAGGAAACCGTCATCTCATACTTGGGTCATGTTCCAAAAGCATGCTCGGAAGTCATTACTTGGAACTTGATCATCTTTCCCCATTCACAGCGATGCTCTGAGCTGCGGTTAGGTGAGGAGGCCCATCCACAGATGCTTCTTAACCCTCATGACCCTGGAGAAGGGACTGTGGACCAGGACATCCCACCCCCGGGGGGTGGGGTCAGTGGCGATCCCTCCTTTCCCCTTCAAGCTCCTTGAGTCTCACCAGCTGCAGAGTAATCCCCTCCCCAGACTGAGGGAGAGGGCACCCTGCTCTCAGCAGCAGCTGTTGCCGGGCAACAAGGAAATTCCGACGTGGTGCCGCTCACCGGGACTGATGGGAAATCTGCCTTTCATTTCACACCAGCCACGGTTCCCCTTCTCAGGATTGTGGCATGTCAGGTGTGTACAAGATGGAGCTGCCCCAAATGGCATCTAAGCATCGACTCCCACATTCTCATTTGAGGGAATCATTTTTCTGAAACCATGATTTGTTCCTGTGAAGTTCCATTACTTAGGGAAACGCAGTGGCTGAATTATTCATTGAGGTTTGTATTAAACTTCCCTGTCCTCAGCATTATGCTAGATGCTGTGGGGGATATGAAAGAAGTGTAAGATGTGATTCCTCTTCTCAGTTAACTGACTATATAATTAGAAAGGAGTCATGAATATGGGCCGTGAGTCCCAGTAATAAGGGCCTGGGGTGGGAATCTGCCTTGGGCAGCTTCATGGGGTCTGGACAAGCCCTGTTTTCTTCCAACACTCCCTTTGCTCCAAGGTGTTTTACTACTCATTAGCCCAGTTGGACTTTGTCTCAAACTTACAACACAGCCTGCCACCGACTTTGAATGAAGGGGATCCACATTATTAGTGTCTATTAAGGAAGTACTGGTATTTCTTGTGAGATGGAAATCTCCCTTAACCCTAGGACCAAGAGTGTGTCTGGGCAGGATGGAGCCTTTTCCATTACTTCACTTTCGCTTAGAAATGAAGACATGTTGGCCAGGTGCAGTGGCTCACACCTATAATCCCAGCACTTTGGGAGGCTGAGGCATGAGGCTCACATAAGCGCAGGAGGTTAAGACCAGCCTGCGCAACATGGCAAGTCCCTATCTCTACTAAAAATTAGCTGTGCATGGTGGCCTGCACCTGTAGTCACAGCAACTTGGAAGGCTGTGGTGGGAGGATCACTTGAGCCTGGGAGTTAGAGGCTGCATTGGGCCGTTGTTGTGCTCCTACACTCCAGCCTGGATGACAGAGTGAGACCCTGTCTCCAAAAAAAAATAAAAAAAAGGAAATTGCTCAATTCCTCCTCATCTCCTGGGATGACTGCTGCCATTTGTGCTTTTAGACTAGGCATTCTAGGTGCTTTCTACACGTCATGTCAGTTAATTCTTACAGCCACCTTGTGAATCGGGCAGCAGCATACCCATGGTTCAGATGAGAATATTGAGGTGAAGTTACTTCGCAAGGCCAAGTGGTTGCTGAGTGCTGGTGTTTAAGCTCACACTTGGGTGTCTTCCACAGGACCTTTGGGTGCTCCTTTTCTGTCTCCCCATTTCTAACTGTTCGCTTTGTTAGCTGTACTTGGGGGTAGGGTCGAATAAATGAAAATGTATGTTTTGGAGCTTATTGTGTGCATGCCTTTTATACAGTTTGATGCTGAAATTATAATGGATGTCTGTATTTCCTGATTTTCTACCTATAGTCATAATTAGACTTTCATTTTTTTTTTCTTTTCTTCAGTATTAACTCGGGTTTTGTATTTTGATTCTTTCTTTTATGGAGACAGTTTCTGTAGCTGAAGTTGGTTCTCAAGCATAACGGTAAATTAGATGTACTTTGTTAATGGTATTTTTTCAAGTAATGGGATGTTAATATAACTTCAGGTGAAATTTGGGTAGGCGTATGTACTTTCCTAGAGAGCTTTGGATCCTGTCTTCTTATCTTACAGGATATCTTGGCCAGGCACAGTGACTCACGCCTGTAGTCCCAGCACTTTGGGAGGCTGAGGTGGGTGGATCACCTGAGATCAGGAGTTTGAGACCAGCCTGGTCAACATGGTGAAACCCTGTCTCTACTAAAACTACAAAAAAAAATTAGCTGGGTGTGGTGGCAGGTGCCTGTAATCCTAGCTACTCGGGAGGCTGAGGCAGGAAAATCTCTTGAACCCAGGAGGTGGGGGTTGCAGTGAGCCGAGATCGCGCCATTGCACTCCAATCTGGGCAGCAAGAGTGAAACTCCATCTCAAAAAAAAGAAAAAGAATATCTTGATCCCTTAAACAAAAACATTTCTGGACACTGTCTTCTTCCACACTGAGTCTTTAAAAACCAGTATATTCATTCCTTGCTTTTTCTATAAAAAATGCAACAAACAAAACAACCATAAGAACCACAAATTTCTATGGAAGCCCAGACATGGTGAGCGCTGGAAGCTTGCTCAGTGCAGGCGTGGTCTCAGTTGTCCAGAGCTACTGTAGCTGCGGGGACTCTTAACCTTGCAGTCTCAGTACTTTCATTTGTGTTAGTTATTTTATTTATATCATCTATATAAAAAATAGCGGCTTGTTCTTGAGCAGGAAAAACAAATCATTTGGTATCCAGTGCCTGGGCAGCGCTTTCTGGGTGAGCAGACCTCTTCAGGTGTTGTAGTGCTCTGAAACTGCCTTCTTGTAGAATGGAAAGACAAGTTCTTTTTTAGTTTCCCAAATGCATTTTTAAAGCTTCTACATGGTAATCATTTCATGGTCAATGTCGTTGGGAAGCATGAATTCAGCCGTACTAGGTGTTAAGTATGTTGCTACAAAGGAATGGAATATTTAGCAGGTGAATCTTTTAAAACAGGGTTGATTTCTCTGTTCACGCAATTTTGTAGAGAACCTCACTTAATGCACGATTAGCAGAGACAGAACAAAGTTCTTGCTGTGAAGAGCTGATTGTCATTTCTGTTTCCAGTGGACCTTCTGGGGCTCTTGAAGTGGCGCTCCAACACCAGCCTGCTGCAGCAGAACTTGAGGCAGCTGATGAAGGTCGATGGTGGTGAAGTAGTGAAGGTAACGTGCCCCGAGGGACTTTTTGGGTCTTTTTTAAAAATGTGTATTAACAGAAGTAGGCAGTGACTCCAAAGGTAGTATAGGATGGTGGTTATACTCCCTTTAAAAAATAGTGACTTATGGGCCAGGAGCGGTGGCTCACGTCTGTAATCTTAGCACTTTGGGAGGCCGAGGCGGGCGGATCCCCTGAGGTCAGGAGTTCGAGACCAGCCTGACCAACATGGAGAAACCCTGTCTCTACTAAAAATACAAAATTAGCCGGGCGTGCTGGTGCATGCCTGTAGTCCCAACTACTCGGGAGGCTGAGGCAGGAGAATTGCTTGAACCCGGGAGGCGGAGGTTGCAGTGAGTGAGCCGAGATCGCACCATTGCACTCCAGCCTGGGCAACGAGCAAAACTCCGTCTCAAAAAAATAAAACAAAATAATAGTGACATACACCTCTAGGTACACAGAGTGCTTCTTGGCTTCTGGTTTTGGGGGGACTGTCTGGGTTAGCCGTGAAGGAGACTGGCTTTGCAACCAACCTCATCGTCGGTTCTGTGTCCTCTTCCCACAGGCCCTCGCTGCAGGACTCACAACAGTTCAGTGGCCTCTTTAGGCCTCTCTTTCCCCTGAATTGAGAAGGAGGGTAACAGTAGTGCCTTCTGCAGGGTCACTGTGGAGCCTCAGGTCTTTTTACTGTTGTCATGATCCTTGTTACTGCCATCAGCATTCATACTGGCCCTGGCTTAGGACTCCCTGAGATCCTCTTTAAGTGACCGGGAGAGGTCTGTGGTGTGGTAGAAAGATCACGACACTGAGAGACTTGTCTGGGCCGTTTTCCTCCCATGGGCGGTTCTGCAGCAGTGTTGGGTGTAATTATTTATTTGGGCCCTGTGGCCTCAGCATCTTTATCTATGAGATAGGGCAGTCATGTTACATGGCCTGAGGTCCCTGGGAGCACTCAGCTTCTGGAATTCTTTATTCTGTAATTGTTTGTGGTTCTGATATTTTCGGCAGTATTAGGCTTTTCTATGCTCTCAGATACCCCACAATTTGCTGGGACAACTTTTCGTTGTACGTGAGGAAGCGAATTTCCATTTTTAGTCGGTTCTATTTTTGACCATGGGATGATAAAGGGGTCACTGGCACGTGACATTCTGTAAGCGTAGACTCTCCAGCCAGGTCTGTGTGTTGCTGCCTCAGTTCCTCACCCTCTAGGAGAGGTGATTGCAGAAAGAGACGACCTTATCTCTGTAAAAATTAATTACTTAAAATGGCCTTAATTAACCAGCAATGTGCTTCACTTCAGTATCAATTAATTTGGTCGCACCAGTTTCCTGAATCATTGTATAGCCCTTCAGACATGTCCTCGCTAATCTTAAAATTTTAATCATCTTCTCAGTCCTGGTCTTCTTCCAATGGCTTGGACAATGTTAATTGCATTTTAAACTTCCCTGCGTTCTGTAAATTCCCTAATTCAGATGGAAACTAGGTGAATACGTGAATGCGGTTGAGAAGAACCCAGTTAATGAAATTTTGTCCTCTTTCATTTTGAAGTCCCTGTATCATACTAGGAATGAGTTGTATTTCTGATGACCGGTTGCCACAGTTACCTGGAAGAATGTAGAATGATCTTGTCCCATCATTCTCCCCACTTCCCTCATCTCATAGATTCTCACATTTGATTATTCATCCCTGGATGTGGCCTTTACACCTTTCCCTTCTTCCTGCGCATGCTGGTACCACGCAAGCCTGGGTGACCTGTCCAGCCCTTACCTACCTTGTCTAACTTTGTGCTTTTTCTCTGCTGGCATGTCTTGACATGCGCCGTGAACCTGGAGAGTGGAATTGACTTGAGGCCGTGGGGCTCTTAATGCCAGCCAGGACTTGAGGAATTCCCGCCTGTATGGGGCTCCTTTTGCACTGTTTAGGGATACTGACAGATTGTGGGTTTGGTTCTGTTTATTCAAGACCTCCCTTCTGCATATTGATGACGGATAGGAGAGAGATGGCATTGCTTGATAGATTGAGGAAGGTATTTAGCAAAAGATATGCTGTCCCATTAGATGGAAAATGGAAATGGTGACTTTGGTCCCCTCGAACGTGGTCTTAGAGAGAGGGTGGGGTGCCAAATGAAGCCCTTTCATGGCTCCGTGTGAAGGCCCTCCTTCAGGTGCTCGCCCCTGCCCCACTGCAGCTCCACACCCCAGTACGTGCAGCTCCATCTCCCTGTGGTTCTGTTTCTGTGCCACTGACCATGTCATGTGTCTGGGTGGGACCAGGTGGTCTACTTCAGGGACTTTGCATGAACTGTGACAAGCCAGGTCCTGTCACCTGGGAGCCTATTGGCAGGGGAACATTCGACTGTTAGCAGATGGCATCAAGTTTTGACCTTCGCAAAGAATTTACATTCTGAAAATGATGGGAAATGGTACAAAAGTAGCAAAGTGGTGCAGATCCAAATAGTTAGGAGTTGACTGAGCCCTTGATATCCAGACCAGCGTGCCTTTTGGTCAGGGTGGTTTTGTTTGCCACTGTTTGCATGTGACATTTTCTGGTATAAAGTAGGTGGTGGCTGGCACAGCCAAGCACGGAGCGGATTTTACTCCTTCAGGGGTCTCCGATCTCATGTTGGGCATGCTGGGCGTCCTCTCTCCCTAAGGAGGCGGGCGAGGCTCTTGCTGCTGCTGCGGTTCCATGGCACTCCTTTGCAAGCAGGAGTCTGTGGTTTGCTTTAGTCTTGGGGCTATGGCAGTTTGAGATCCTCCGTGCCGCCCCGAAGGCCCCCTGGGTGTCGGGAAGAGGCTGCACAGTCCAGGAGGAATCTGAACCAAACGCCTGACCCAGCCTTCCCTGTAATGTCCTTGCTATGTGATCACCTCACCCATTTATTTTTATTTTTCTTTAAATTACAGTTTCATTGAGAGGTGATTCACATACCATAAAATTCATCCTTTTACTCAGAAGTTTTTAGTGTCTTCATGGAGTTGTACAACTATTACTGTTGTCTAATTTCAGAACACTTTCATTATCCCAAAAGAAACCACATAGCTATTAGTGGTCACTTCCTCCTCTCCCTGTAACCACTAATCTGCTTCCTGTCTCGATGGATTTACCTGTTCTGGATATTTTATGTAAATTGAATCATACGCCCTGTGGCCTTTTGTGTCTGACTTCTCTCACTTAGCATTGTGTCTTCAAGGTATATCAGTGCTGTAGCAACTGTCAGTGCTTCACGGCTTTTTTTTTTTGAGACGAAGTTTCGCTCTTGTTGGCCAGGCTGGAGTGCAATGGCGCGGTCTCAGGATCTTGGCTCACCACAACCTCCGCCTCTCAGGTTCAAGCGATTCTCCTGGGATTACAGGCATGCACCACCATGCCTGGCTTATTTTGTGTTTTTAGTAGAGATGGGGTTTCTCCATGTTGGTTAGGCTGGTCTCAAACTCCCAACCTCAGGTGATCCGGCCTCCTCGGCCTCCTAAAGTGCTGAGATTACAAGTGTGAGCCACTGCGCCCGGCCTGCTTCATGCCTTTTTATGGCCAATAACATTCCATCACATGGATAGACCACAGATTGTCTTTCCATTCATTAGTTGACACACATTTGTATTGATTCTACTTTCTTGGAGATGATGAATAATAGTTGTGTACAAGTTATTTTGTGAACATATGTTTCCTTTCTTTTGGAGATATGGCTAGGAATGAAACTGTTGACTCGTGGTAAATCTGTGTTTAACTTTTTGAGGAATTGTCAAACTGTTTTTCATAGCAATTGCACAATTGTACATTTCGACCTGCAATGTACAAGGGCTCCAATTTCTCTGCGTTCTTGCCCACACTTCTTCTTATTCATCTTTTAAATTGTAGCCCAGATAGTGGGTGTGAAGTGGTATCTCATGATGGTTTCCCTTTGTATATCCCTAATGAGTAATCATGATACATCAGTACTTCATGTTTATGGCCAGTATTTCGTTGTGTGGCCTTCTGCCTCTTCTTGACCTTCTCTTGTAATACGGATCATCACTTTGAACACAGTCATCTTCAGGCCATCTTACATTTCCTGCAGGGGAGGACGGGGTGGGACTTGAAGCTGACTTTTAGTGTGACATGCCTTTGAAGTCTCTTCCTAATTACATGTATGATGCTTTGTCCTTCTTTGCGGTAGAATTTATTTGGTAAATTTTAGTCAGCTGTAACTAATTTCGACATTGTTGTTCAATAAAGTAAGCACCTTCTGGTCCCAAAACTGGGATACTGCTGTGTATTCCAGTTTCAGAATCATGATTCTCTTCCATGCCTGGGCAGCCTGGTTGGTAGAAGGTTCTTTCTTCCACTCAGCTGGGTCCTGTCCCTGTGTAGCTTCTGCCCATTCACTAGCTAAAGTCCTGTACCCAGTGTGTAGAATGAGTCAGATGCGTCTTCCCAGAGTTGCCATTGAGCGCTTTGTCACCAGCCTGATGAAAACCAGGAAGAGGGTTGGAAAGGCCTCCTGGGGGAAGCAGTAGGCCCTCTCCTTGCTTTGACCCTCTCCATTTAACTCTGGTGGCATCATTTCTTTGTTCTGAGTTCACTCATCCAAAATTTTTGTCTTGTGCATCTAGTGGCTGTGAAAGATCCCGAATGGCTTTATAGGTAGTGTTAGGGGCAAGGTGGGTATTTGGAGTACGGCGGAGATGATAGTGATTCCGGTGTGTCGGGGGAGTCTGGCGGGGTCACACTGCCAGCTGACCTTCTGTGTCTGTGCAGTTTCTTCAGGACACGTTGGATGCCCTCTTCAACATCATGATGGAGAACTCGGAGAGTGAGACTTTTGACACATTAGTCTTTGACGCTCTGGTAAGAGAGCTTTCCTTCTCATATGCTTGGATAACAGCGTTCTTTCATGCTGCAGCCTTTGAGGCTGGGGGTGGGGGCTTCGTCACGGTGACCTTGAACGCATTTTCAGTTGTAAATCCAATCAAAGATGAATTGGGGTGGCCGATTTTTTTTTTTCTTTTCTTTTCTTTTTAATTGTAAAACTGTAGTTAGGCAAATGTCATTTCCAGGGTAAGAAGAGGTAAACTAGCCACCAACTTCTATCTGAAAATGTTCTGGTTCATTTCCTAACACAGGGGTGCAAATGGTTCTGATGAAGATTATAAAATGGCTTACATTATGTTACTAATGAAAATATTACTGATTAATTTGACAGGTATTTATCATTGGGCTGATTGCTGATAGAAAATTTCAGCATTTTAATCCTGTTTTGGAAACTTACATTAAGAAACACTTTAGTGCAACATTAGCCTACACGTAAGTTCCTACTTTGTTTTAAAACCAATACCTCTGTTTTTGGTATGTGTGTTATTTAGAGTCTTTTTCATGTGCTTTTGTCTATGACTATCTATTTACCCCTGCTCAAAACTCTGAGTTTACTGGGATAATTTTTAGTATTGTTTCCCTCTGAACATACCTAAAAACCTTGTTGAAAGAGATATGTGATAAATCATCATCATATTCTGGGATAAATTCTTGTTCTCCCGCACACCTTACATTTATCTTTGAAATCTTCAGTTTATGTTCGATGGAACTGAGGTACGGATGCGGAGTGTCTGACACCGCGGCTTCCCCGCGAGCCTTTGATGAATGGATAAATGCGTGTGTTCCTGTGTTGAGGAGATGGGTTGTTGAGTGTGAATTAGATGCAGTTTTGTACTTTGCAATGTATCTCCTTGCTCTTTAAAGAGCACCTCCCCTTTTCTTGGACAAGCTTCAGCTGTCACTGTCTTGGATTCCTTCTGTGCACCCCTCTGCCCGTCTGTGCCCCAGAGGTCTCGGAAGACACCAGAGGCTGCGCGTGGTGCCTGGGCCAGCTTAGCAGTGTGCCTGGTGTTGAAGAGCAGAGCCCTGGGGTCTGGCGTCAGGCTGCCCGGGCTTGATGTGCAGCTCTGTCCCTCATAGGCTCTGCTGGGCAAGTTGCATAACCTCTCTGAGCCTCAGCCTTCTTGTCTGTAATCAGAGCATGAGTGTAGGCTTGTGTGGACATTTTAATAAGTTATTACATGTAGAGTGCTTGGACTAATCCCTGGCACTTAAAAAGCACTAAGCAATTATTGGGTTTCATTATTATTAGATTTATTATGGTGAGTTACCAGCTCTTTCATGGTGGAATTTATTGGCATTTATTCAAACTTTTTATTATGTGAGTTACAGCAAAACATAAAGATTTAAATAGTTTCTTTAAGAACATCCCACTTAGAATCAGTAGAAACTAGGATTCTCTTTAGTGTGAGTAAATTTAGTTAAAACTCCCTTCTGTGTCATCAACATACTTTGCAAAATACCTGTTTTTCCTCCCTGTGTGCAGTCACGAACTCATGTCAGAGGACTCTGGCCTCCTGAAGCCAGCTGTTAATATACCCCAGTCCTGCGCCTGGATTCTTTGGTGTCTGCCTGGAGTTCGTGTTTACTGTAAGGTGGTGGGTGGAGCTCCAAGAACGCTAAGAGCTATGAGGTCCTCCAGCCTGCGGAACGAGCTGTGACTAGTTCTTTGCACTTGCTTGCTAATAAACGTTTGTTTAAAACATTTTGTTGGCTGAGTGGAGACGCCCGGTGTGTGGGCATGTTGAGGATTTCCTTATGGGCCATGGGGAGGGTGCATTGCAGGGCACTTTTCCTGGCTCTCGTGACCAAAACGAGCATGTGGGATTTGCAGGAGTGGCCTGCAGACTGCAGCAAACGCAGCACGGCCTCCAGGTGTGCTCATTTCCAAAATTCTGCCTCTTGATTGAAATATGGCCAAACAGCTCTTCTCAGATGAGGCTCCTCGCTTGAATTTCAGAAGATGAAAGCCGTGAATCAGCTTACCACACCGCAGCCACATCTCTTCATTGGCGCCAGCCTTGCCACTCTCTGCTGTTGGAGAAAGAGTGATGCAGGCATTCTCATAGGTGGAGAAAGAAAAATGGAGATTTTGACGAGTTTCCTAATGAGACAAACAAAAAGTACCATTTTTTCTTTATGCTGTGATGGGCCTAAGAATAGTATCCTCATGGCCGGGCGGAGTGGCTCCCGCCTGTAATCCCAGCACTTTGGAAGGCCGAGGCGGGTGGATCCCATGAGGCCAGGAGTTGGAGACCAGTCTGGCCAACATGGCGAAACCCCGTCTCTACTACAGATGCAAAAATTAGCTGGGCACGGTGGCACGTGCCTGTAGTCCCAGCTACTCGGGAGACTGAGGCAGGAGAATGGCTTGAACCCAGAAGGCAGAGGTTGCAGGGAGCTGAGATCGCGCCATTGCGCTCCAGCATGGGTGACAAATTCAAGACTCCATCTCAAAAAAAAAAAAAAAAAGAATCCTCTCATTCAATCTTTGGAATCTGCTGGAAAAGAAATTTTTATTTTGGAAAATAAGTATTGTTAGCATGTTTTGGTAAACTGGCAACCTCAGGGGGTTCCTCAGTAGCCCCATGTCTCCACCTTGAAATTCCAAAGGAGTCAGTGGTGATTCAGACAGCTGTAACCACATCATGGAAGGTCGCCCCTGCATTGGTGATATGCTTGCAGTATTCTCTGGGCCAGGCCAAATTCCAGTACTGAGTATTATGCCAGATTGTCCTTGTCCTCTTCTCCTCTAGAAGGCTTTGGCAGGTACAGGCTTACTTTAGACTCTTGTCTATGTAGCCTCTCTCCTTTGGTAAATGTTGAGATCTTTAGCCGTTCTTCCCAAAGAACACCAAGAGAAGGAATGAAAGATTTTGGCAATGGGCAGTCCTCTTCAGCACCCCAAGCCATGTCTGCGGCTCCGCTGCGTGGGTAGTTCATGGATGCTGGAGCCCCACTGGACTGCGCAGCACTGGTCCAAGTGAGAAGGAAAGGAGGCGTCAGCTTTGGGGGCTGCTCTTCCATAAAACCAGCATGACTGGGCTCCTTTTTGTCCACCCTGCAGAGCTGCTGCAGGCTTCTCACTGACAACTGATGCTCCCTCTGCTCCGCCCCTCTAGCCGGTGCCAAGGGGGTTGCTGTTTGTGCAGGTATGGGATGACCTGGCAGGTTTATTTTTATTTATTTTCTTTTTGCTGTCTAATTCCAGGTTAAGATTCATTTGCTGGTTCTAAGTCCTTCTTTTATTTATTTTCTTTCTTTTTGCTGTCTAATTCCAGGTTAAGATACATTTGTTGGTTCTAAGTCCTTCTCTTTGCAAATTATTATTATTTTTATTTCTTTTTTTTAACTGGTTGGAAGAATTTCCAAAATGTGTTCTATGGAATGTTTATTCCCTGGGATATTAATAGATGTAATAAGAGGGGTGTGGTCCAGTAAGTTTGGGAAAATTAGTAAAACTGAGTGAAGCAGGCTTCGTGCCAGGGCGTTGCATGCTCTCCTGTGCAGTGAGCACCACCCGCAGAGTGGTGGCAAGGTGCGTTTTCCAGCCGATGGAGATGGACACCATGGCAGGAGGATCTGCAGACCTCACCTCTTCAGAACAGCAAGCAGGCGTGTGACTCTGAGAGCATCAGGGCTCCCTACTAGAGCTCTGGCACCTGATCAGTGTTAGAAGTGGCTTCATATCCACTCAGTCTCCCAAAAAGCTTTTCAGGCCATGGGTGGTGGCTCACACCTGTAATCCTTGCACTTTGGGAGGTCGAGGTGGGCGGATCACTTAAGGTCAGGAGTTCGATACCAGCCTGGCCAACATGGTGAAACCCCATCCCTACTGAAAAAAAAAATACCAAAAAGTTAGCCTGGTGTGGTGGTAGATGCCTGTAATCCCAGCTGCTGGGAAGGCTGAGGTAGGGGAATTGCTTGAACCTGGGAGGCAGAGGTTGCAGTGAGCCGAGATCGTGGCACTGCACTCCAACCTGGGCAGAGCGAGACTCCGTCTCAAAGAAAAAAAAGCTTTCCATTGTGATGTATTGGTAAAATAGTTACTCTTAGCTTATCCATAATTGCAGTGCAGGTTGCTCTTCTGAGTGTCTCATTCCATAACTTGAGTGAGCAGTCTGGCCTTTACTGGCTCACAACTGAAACAGACGTGCTGTCAGTACCCCAGCAGATTGCTTTTATGAATATAAAAGTCTTTCATGTGGCTTTTAAAAAGCCTCAGTGAATCTTGTTGGGTGCATAAGATGTTGGTGACTGGAGACATTTGGTTGGTGGATATTCTTCCTGGTGTCTTACTGGCTGTTCGCGTGGTGTTAGTTTTTGGAGAGTTGTAGTTCAGCTTAATACATTAAAAAATGAAAGTGTGTTGTTGTTAATTTAGTTGTTCTTTTATTATGTGTAAGCTGTTGCTTGAGGGTCATCCTTATGAACAAGGATTATTATTTGATGAGCTAGTAATGGTTGAAAGTGTAGAAGTATGAATGGAATTAAAAATGGCATATCCTCACTATAGCCTCTATCATTTAAAAATAACACATGCTCAACGAAAAAAAAAAAAAAAAACTAAAGAAATCTCACATTACCCAAATGTTACTGTGCAGACGGTAAAAGTTCTCTGTATATAATGCTACACATTGGAGATATCTACTGTGCCAGTATTTATTTCCTGTGTTTATATGAACATTCTTATTAAGATTATGACTAGTTGCGTATTTTACAACACAGTATTGTTATTTTTGCTTACTTAACATTTAAAAACTTTTAAAAATTGTCATAATTTGCATACAACAAACTGCTCATTTCATTTTGTTTGGACAGTTTTTGTGTAACTTTGGAACCACTGCCCAAAACAAGACATAAAACATTGCCATTCCCCAGGAACATCCCTGTTGGCCAATCTGAGCCCATCCACTCCCAGGCAAGCAGCCACTCTCTGGTTTCTGTTAGCAATGTGTTTTGCCTGTTCTTAAACTTTACACCAGTGGGGTCATGCGCTCTTTTGGGTCTGGCGTCTTCCCTTCCACTTAATTCTCTTGCGATTCACCCATGTTGCTTTGTGCATTGTTAAATATTTGATTTTGCTTCTCTATTTCTGAGCAGTATTTTGTTGTATGACTGTTTCATGATTTGTGTAGCCATTTTCTTGTTGATGGCTACAGGAAGTGTTTCTAGTTTTTGGCTATTCCGAGTAAGGCTCCTGTGAATATTCTTGTCCAAATCTTTGGTGAAGTTTGTTTTCGTTTCCCTTGGATAAGCACCTGGGGGTAGAATTGCTGGGCTAAAGGATACGTGTATAGTTTTCTTTGTAAGATACTGCCGGACAGTTCTCCAGAAGGATTGTACCATTTTGCATTCCCACCAGTAATCTGTGAATCTTTGCTCTGTATCCTCATCAACATTTATTATGGTCTGACTTTGTAGCTGTTGTACTGGGGGCAAAATTAGATCTCTTGGTGATTTTATTTTGCAGTTACCGGATGACTGATGATACTGAGTACTTGTTTATTTTTTTGATTTGCCATTTGTGAAATGTCTGTTGAAATCTCTTTTTCATTTTATATTGTGTTGTCTATTATTGATGTGTATGGTCTCTGTGTGTATGTGTTTGTGTGTTTATTCACATAAATATACGTATTTTTTTGTGTCAAACACAATGTTTGAACATTTTCTTCCTGCCTCTGTTTATCCCTTTTCTTAATGGTGTCTTTCGGTGAGCAGAAAGTTTTAATTTTGTTGAAGCCTAAATCATCATTTAAAAAAACAGAGATTTTCATTTTGTGGCTAAACAGTCTTTGCCTAGCCAAAGGCCTTAACAATGCCTGCAGTGTCTAATGTCGCAGCACTAGTCTCGTGGCTATTTAAATAAAATTAAACATTTACTTCCACAGTTGTGCCAGGTGTTATTTCAAGTGCCCAGTTGCCACATGTGCTGAGCCAGGTTGGACAGCTCAGAAACAGGTTTCCGTCACCGCAGAAAGTTCTGTTGGGCACCACTGTTTCAGAAGCTTTATGCTTTTGACAGAATTCAACATCTGTTTATGATAAAATCTCTTGGCAAAGTAGGAATAGATGGGAAATTCCTTGATCTGATAAAGCTCATCTAAGAAAAGTCATAGCTAACCTTATACATAATGCTGGAACATGGAAAGCTTTTCCTGTAAGTTCAGGAACAGATGCAGATGTCTCTTCTTGCTGTATCTGTTTATTATTGCACTGGGATTAGTAAAGCAAGAAGAAATAATTGCAGGTATAACAATTGGAAAGAAAAACTGTATTTTCACAGTGTGATTTGTATGTAAAAAACCCTCCTGAATCTATTTTATAATTTATTTGAAAATAAAACAAACATAAAAGGAAACTTCAGTTGTCTATGTACACATAATTGAGAGAGGGAATTAAAAGTACACAGAAATACAGTATGGTACAGTACAGTACAGTTTCTGGTATTATCAAAAAGTCATAGGCCGGGTGTGGTGGCTCATGCCTGTAATCCCAGCATTTTGGAAGGGAGGCTGAGGTGGGTGAATCAGTTGAGTTCAGGAGTTTGAGACCAGCCCGACCAACATGGTGAAACCGCATCTCTACTACAAATACAAAAATTAGGCAAACGTGGTGTTGGGCAGCTGTAATCCCAGCTACTCGGGAGGCTGAGGCAGGAGAATCTCTTGACCCTGGGAAGGAGAGGTTGCAGTGAGCCGAGATTGCGCTTCTGCACAGAGCCTGAGTGACAGAGTGAAACTCTGTCTCAAAAATAAATAATAAATAAATAAAAATAATGAGGAATGAAGTTACTGATAGATGACTGAAAATTGCGAAATTTGCTAAGAGAAATGTAAAAAGAAGTAAATAATTGGATAATATATACCATGGTCATGTATTGAAAAATAAAATACTGCTTGAATGTTTATTTCAAATTATAGTTTGAACACAGTCTCAATGAAAATTCTATATGCTTTTGTGAAAAAAAAAAATGGACTACCTAATTTGAAAATTTGTATTTCAAAAAGTCTGAAATACTGAAATAATATTTTAGAAGATCAAAATTTCAAGATTTAAACATCAGTAACCAAGATAGTATGGTATTGGCATAAGGACAGACAAAAAGATCAGAGGGAGAAAATATAAAATACAGAACAGATTCACAACAGACCTTTGATTTTGTAACTGCTGTTTTCCTTTAACAGCATAATGACAAAACTGGCCTTTTTTTACTGTAGCGATGAAGGAGTTCTCACTTTGTGTATTGAACTGCTGTGCAGTATTTCATTGCAGGGATGTATCACCAATTATTGAACTGGCTCTCAAAGGTTGGGCATTTGCATTGTTTATGTATTTTTACTAGTCAGATCATGCGACAGTGAACATTTGATTCATTTGTAATTGTTTCTGTAGGACAGTTACTAGAGTTGGAATTCCTGGTGTCAAAGGATTTTAATAACCTTAATTATAATAGACATTTCCAACAGATATTATAATATGTATTTCCACTTTACCCTCTAAAAAGTTTTATGCTTGGCTGGGTGCAGTGGCTCATGCCTGTAATTCCAGCACTTGGGGAGGCTGAGGTGGGTGGATCACAAGGTCAGGAGTTCGAGACCAGCCTGGCCAATGTGGTGAAACCCCGTCTCTACTAAAAATACAAAAATTAGCTGGGCGTGGTGGCACGTGCCTGTAGTCCCAGCTGCTCAGGAGGCTGAGGCAGGAGAATCGCTTGAACCTGGGAGGTGGAGTTTGCAGTGAGCTGAGATCATGCCACTGCACTCCAGCCTGGGCAACAGAGCAAGACTCTGTCTCAACAACAACAAAAAATTTTATGCCCATTTATCCAACAGCAGTGTTATGATACCCCAAAGTTTGTACTAGGCAGAAATTTATATAAATTTTCATGTATTTATTAATGAAGTTGATTAATTTCATACATTTGTAGATTTTTAAAAACCTTCTAACCTTCTCACATTCCCTAAAACTTTGAGTAGATCTATTATCATTTGAACTTTCTGGTTATTTGAATTATAGTAAAGTAAAAATAGTTTATTAATTCATTTCCCTTCATCTTTAGCAAGGAATTAAAAAAACCTATCTATGAATTAAACACTGAAAAAATATATATGTCTTTTTTATTGTACTTTAAGTTCTAGGGTACATGTGCACAACGTGCAGGTTTGTTACATATGTATACATGTGCCATGTTGGTGTGCTGCATCCATTAACTTGTCATTTACATTAGGTATATCTCCTAATGCTGTCCCTCTCCCATCCGCCCCCTCCCCCCCACCCCACAACAGGCCCTGGTGAAAACACTGAAAATATTTATGAAGCCATGAATTAACATTAAGCTTCTAATATATAGTTTATTTATACCAACTGTCTATAATGGCTTCTGTAGTAGGATGAAAAATTTACAAATTTTACTCAATTTTTGTGTATTCTAAAGTATGTAAAGCTTTTTTATCATGGAAAAGGTTTTAAATGTTTTCATATTAGGATGTTACTTGGTTTTAGATCCCAATTTATAAGTAAATAGACTAAGAGTGTAGTAGTCATTATGTTTTTAAAACTAAATGTTTTTGGGAATCTTATTAGGAAATGTAAAAAATATTTTAAAATCTTCATGTGTCTATTGATAGTATTCTTACTATTCTTATATATTGTTTATACTGTTTTCTATAAGGATTTTTACAATGTTTATTAAAAATTTAAAAGTGCTTCCTATTTGAAAAACTTTGTAAAATTTTAATTTTCAGTGTAAGAACTCTAATTTTAGAAATCAACTAACATGAATAAAAGTGTCTGAGATGCTCTCCAATAACAAATACTATTTCATGCCTTTAAAAAAATGTAAAAAACACATAACATAAAATTCACCTGATCATTTTATTATATTATTATTTTTTGAGACAAGGTTTCAATGTTGTTGCCCAGGCTGGAGTGCAGTAGCGCAATCTTAGCTCACTGCCACCTCTGCCTCCTGGACTCAAAGTGATTCTCCTGCCTCAGCCTCTTGAGTAGCTAGGACTACAGCCATATGCCACCCTACCTGGCTAATTTTTGTATTTTTTCTAGAGGCAGGGTTTCACTGTGTTGGCCAGGCTGGTCTCAAATTCCTGAGTTGAAGTGATTCTCAGGCCTTGGCCTCCCAAAGTGCTGGGATTCCAGGTGTGAGCAACGGCACCCGGCCCCTACCTAACAGTTTTAAAGCGCAGTGTTGAGAAAATCATCACCACTATCTATCAGAGAATATTTTTGGTGTCATGCCGTTTTGAAAACATTTTTTGTGTCTCGGTTTGGCTGTGATGAACTTCTCTTCGATTTTATTGTGTAACCTTCGGGAAGCTAGTGTTTTACCTGTCGAAGTCCTGGTTTCCTCATCCATTAAATAGGATAAGACCGCCTCATAGTGTTGCTGTAGAGGCTAAATTAGATAACGCATTTCACCTGCTTAGAACAATGTCTACACTTAGAAAGTGCTTATTCAATGCTCAGCCTTTGCGCTCAGAGAGAGATTTTATCAGGTGCATTTACTGATTAGGAAACGTTTTACAGGCCGGGCGGGGTGGCTCACGCCTGTAATCCTAGCACTTTGGGAGGCCAATGGGGGTGGATTGCCTGAGCTCAGGAGTTCGAGACCAGCCTGGGCAAACGGTGATATCCCATCTCTACTAAAATACAAAAAATTAGCTGGGCGAGGTGGCGGGCGCCTGTAATCCCAGCTACTTGGGAGGCTGAGGCAGGAGAATCGCGTGAACCCAGAAGGCAGAGGTTGCAGTGAGCCGAGATTGTGCCATTGCACTGCAGCCTGGGTGACAGGGTGAGACTGTCTCAAAAAGAAAAAACGTTTTACAGATATTCATATACTGATAGATGAAAACCAAATAAAAGTAACCTACTTGTGTATTTCCTTAGCAGTTAAGATTTGAGCTATTGTCCTTTCCTGAGCTTATTTGTGCGTGTTTGCATTGTGAATAGGAAGCTGACGAAAGTGTTGAAGAACTACGTGGACGGTGCTGAGAAGCCGGGAGTAAACGAGCAGCTGTACAAAGCCATGAAAGCGCTAGAGTCCATCTTCAAGTTCATCGTGCGCTCCAGGATCCTGTTCAATCAGTGCGTACCTGTCCCCTGCACGACCTCTCAGAGGACTGGCAGGAGATCCTTCACTTCTTTCCTTCCCCTTCTCTCCGCCCCTTATTCTTCCCTTTCTTCTTCTCCTCTTTTTCCCCTTGCTTTCTAGGCTGAGAGAGCACTACTCGATAGGCATCCTGGGGTGGGCTGCGCACTCTTTCCTTATCCTCCCGGGTCCCTGCTGGTGCTGAGGCGAGAGCCCTGTTCCTGATCTGAGGTGTGTGCCTGTGAGTCCAGCCTTGGCTCCTGAAAGCATTTGCGATGGCGCAGGTGCAGTCCTGGGCATCTACCGAGGGCTCAGAAGCCCTTTTCAGAATATCTTTATGTGGCACAAAGCCCCTAAAAGAACAACAACAACAAAATAGGCCGGGCGCGGTGGCTCACGCCTGTAATCCCAGCACTTTGGGAGGCCGAGGTGGGCGGATCACGAGGTCAGGAGATCGAGACCATCCTGGCCAACATGGTGAAACCCCGTCTCTACTAAAAAATATTTAAAAACTTAGCCGGGCCTGGTGGCAGGCGCCTGTAGTCCCAGCTACTCGGGGGAGGCTGAGGCAGGAGAATGGTGTGAACCCAGGAGGCGGAGCTTGCCGTGAGCCGAGATCGCACCACTGCACTCCAGCCTGGGCGACAGAGCGAGACTCAGTCTCAAAAAAATAAATAAATAAAAACAAAACAACAATGAAAAGGCAAAACCAAGTGAAATTGCCTCACTTAGATAGACTCTGGGATTTCCTTCTCTTTTCCTCAGTAGAGTGATGTTTCATTTCGGGAGAAGTCTTCCCACACAGGGTATTTCCATGAGGAAGGATACTCAAGTGCTGTAGCCTAGTGACATTTTTCACACGCTATGTGGATGCACTTATGAGTGATTTTTGAGCTTTAAAGTAAATCGAAGGGTTAAAGGGGAACAAGAAGAATATAAATGTATTTATTACCATTGAACTGTATACTTAAAAATGGTAAAGACGGTGAATTATATCTATGTATATTTTACCTCAATAAAATAAATTGGGATATTTGTGACTTGATTATTTTAAAGAGAGCCTTAATATTGTATAGATACAGATGCAGGTTAAGAGCTGTGCTAAAATGAGGACTTTCTAAGTTGGCCCACACCTCTTCACTGTATGTTTCAAAGGATGTGAAAAGCAAGTGTATTGAGGGTATGATGTGCAATTTCACTCCCTCTGCTTGGATTTTTGGGGGATGGCTATTTTGTGGGTGACCTGCCATGAGTGATGTCGATGGATGTTGGTGGTCCTACGTTGTTATTGTTCTTGTTGTGAGTTCCACACACAGATGGGGTTAATTAACCTGTGTCCCTCTGAATTAGCAAATACATTTGCCTTTGAAAAGCGTGGTGATTAGCGAAAATCAGGGATTGTAAGTGTGGGCCCCCATCAGTGCCTTCCCGTTTCCTCCTCACTGCGTTTTCGTTTGTCTGAAGCAGTCGTGTCCAGAAGGACCCAGGAGAAGGGGAAAGAATTCACAATCTAACCATTTGTCTACCATGTTAGAAATAAGGACAGAGCAACAAGTGATTGACTGTGTGTTGACCTATCGAAGTCATAAACAGGGTGGTAACCACCAGTGATGTGAGACTGGAGTGTGTTTGTGTGTACTCTGGGGTGCCCATGGTTAAAACCACAATCCTCGTGCTGCCATTTTTGCATATAAAGATGGCATGTTTGAGGGCATCATGGTTTTATCCTTGACTTAGATATTAAAGGTACACCCTTTTATTTTGCTTGTTATGGATATGCATGACCTTTGGTGTGGATTGAAGCTTTCCCTCTAGGGTCTAAGTTGTCATTTATTTGCTCATTGTCAGGATGAAACACAGCATGGTAAGCTGGGTTATGTTTTCTTGTATTTTAATTATGTTTCAGTACAGTTAATTCTATTTCAGTAAAGTTAATTCTATGAAAATGAACTTCCTGGCCCCCTCTGCCTTGCTGTTATGTTTTCCCCACTGATTTTAAATCTCTGATGACACTAAACCCAAATCAGTACTAGGATGGGAGGATGAACTTGAAAGAAGATGTTACAGATTTTGTCGTGTTTTGTTTGAAAAATGTTAATCTTATGCAGTTTGTGATCAGTATGACATTGACTCAGGCATTTGATGATCTACATATTCTCACCAGATAACACTGCTGACTTTCCCTTTCATTCAGAGGTTTGTAATTCAAACGATCGTGCATTGATAATCATGGTGTTTCTACTATTGCAGTAAATGCTATAATGCTGCTTTAGAAAAGATTGAGTTACCCAGGTTGACCAGTAGCAAATTATTTCTCTGCCTCTCTCTTTAATCTCCTTCAGTTTCAAACTACAAATGGCACAAAATCTTAGATTCATGGTCCATAATTTTTTTTGGTTTGATGTCTAATAGTGCTTAGGAATATGATTGGCTGCATGTAATAGAAAAACCCCATTTATGTGACTTAACCATATCGGGTTCACTTTTTTTGTTTAGTCACATAACGTGCAGCCTGGAGGAAGTGTTCCGAGTTCATGCACTTGCATGAGGACTCAGTGTCCTGATGGCCTTGGCTCCTTTGATCTCTCTGCCCCACCATCCTTAGTGGGGTCTCTTTATCTCCTAATCCTAAGATGGCTCCTGTCCCTCCCAGCATCAGCTCTGCGTTCCAGGTGGAGGAGAGGGGAAGGCAAAGGGGAGACAGCTGTGCCAACTATTCTCCTTCGAAAGAGCTTCCCCTATCCCTAGAAAGTATGGTGTGCTTTCATCTTATTGGCCAGAACCATGTCACAGGACCACCCTACCCGCAAGGAAGCTGGAAATGATTTTTAGATGGACTGATTGATGCTTTCTACAAAACCAGAGTGATTTTAGTAAAGGAGTTAGGGAGAAATAGATAATGGATGGGCAGTTGACATTCTCTTCCTCATACCTTCAACCCAGAAGGTCTATTCTCTGAGAGCTTCCCTAACTCATTCTGGGTTACTAAATCTTACTTAACTAGGCTTTGCAGAGCCTTTCTTCTCCGTTAGTTTGGGAGTCAATGTCTGAGACTTCTGTCAATAGTATCTCTTTGGCTTTAAGTATCTCTTCAGGCCCTAAGTGGTCCACTGGCATGGTTTAGTCCTACTAGGCAACATAGAAACTGAAGTACTCAGCTGCCCCTTGTGTTTGGGACAGGAATTGTTCAGTGCTGAAGTCCTCTGAATGCCTGCATTCTGGTGCTCAGCAGCATGGCACAGACCATGATCCCTCTGCCTGCCTTTGTCCTGGTGTGGACCCAGCCGGAGCCAGGCATGGTCCACAAACTGAGTTTCTTTGCTGGGGTAACTTGTTTGTTGGAAGAGTTGAGACTGTCGAGGACACAAAGTGGTCACAAGACAAGTCGTAGCAATTGTTACAACTCAGTGAGACTCCCTAAGCCTCTGAGGCCATTGTCTGGGCATTCCTGACTTTAGCCGACCAAGTACTGCAGTGATTCTGGAGATCCTGACGATGCTGCTCTCCTGGTCATGATAATGATGATTATTTGAGACAGGACCTCCCTCTATCACTCAGGGTGGAGTACTGTGATGCAGTCATAGGTCACTGCAGCCTCAAACCCCTGGGCTCAAGCCATCCTCCTGCCTTAGTCTCCCAAGTAACCAGGACTACAGGCAGGTGCCAGCACACCTGGCTAATTTTTTGTAGGACATGGTCTCACTGTGTTACACAGGCTGGTCTCAAACTCCTGGCCTGAAGCGATCCTCCTGCTGTGGCCTCCCAGAGTGCTGGGATTCCAGGCGTGAGCCCCTGTACCCCACTGATTCTGGGGATGTTGATACTTGTGTTCTTTCTCTCCCTCCCTTTTCCTCCCTTCTTCCCTAGCTTCTTCCTGCTCTCCTTTTTTTGTTCTTTCCTCTCTCTATCCCTCCTTTTTTCTCTCCTTTGTCCCTTCCTTCCTTCCATGAATACTTAATGAGCATTTGAGCCCCAAGTGTATCCCAGACTCTCATAGTTTGACTTTATTATTTTTTCTCTGAACGTTTCCTTAATGTGGATCCTGGCTGCCTACCCTGATTCCGGAGGGGAGAGAAGGACATAACGTTCTTTGAGACGTAGAGCACCTAGCTGCGTTGTGCAGAGACAACAAATACTTAAATTTAAATCTGTATTCTGAAATGGCTGAGAAGATATTTCATAGATTTTATGAGAGGAAAAAACCCGTGCCCTTAGAATATTGGATGGTAAGGCAGAAGTCTTCTAGTAATCCCTCCCCTTCTGTCCTCCTCACCCCAGCTCCCCATCATCCCACCACAGCATGTCAGTTGTTATTTCATCTGTGCTATCACAGGTCTGAATTGTAGATGAAATCGTTTTCCTAGCTTGTATAGGCTACTTAAAGGAAAAAGAGCCCCACGTCCCACACAGATGTCTAGGATGTTTGATCTGTGACAATCTCCAAGCGTGTCTCCTGTGTGGTGCTGTCAGAGGTGGGGAAGAAAACAAACTAGGACTCTCATCTTCCTACCTTCAGCATGTGTATTACCTTGAGAGAAAAACAATTGTGCTCACAGCTGGAATTCATGAATGTGTTTTCCTTTTTGCAGTTGGGATAAACTTTTGAGATCTTATTTTTCTTTTGCTTTCAAAATGGTCTGCTGTGTTTTCCCGTAATGCAGTAGCTTTGTTAAATTCCAGGATAATTGACCGTAATTATTCTTCCAAAGAACAAAGAGGTGAAACTTTGGAGATGAAGATACTGAAGCTTATATGGTTAACTTACTATCTTTCTTGCTATGCAGTCTCATATTTTTTGTTTTGTTTAGAAAGCTCATTTTGTTTTGAAATGAGAACAACAGTTTAAAAGCTGTGGCCCAAAGGCATTTGATTCCTGGGGAACCCACTGAAAGATTCCTGACAGCCGGGGGCACTTCTCCACTGGTTTTTGTTTGTCTCTGTTTTCTGTGTGGGTGGATCGCATTAACTAGAAAGCCAGAAAACAGATATCCTGCGTCAGACCTTCAGAATCAAATTACTAAATCTAGTTATTGCCTGCCTCCTCTTCTGGGTTTCCTGCGCTTTGTAGAGTTTTTGCCTGTCATCTGGTGTTAGCTTTATAAATAATTAGTTATTGATCATGAATAAGTTGTACAGACCTTTTTGCTCTCATTCCCTGGGTCACAAAATAGAATGTAGTTAATAGACAAAGATCCTGTCATTCCTCGTTAATGAATACTTATTTAAGTAGAGCAAGGAATGAGCAGATCTTATTCATCTGTTTATTGATATGTTTCTGAGTTGTTTTTTCTCAGTTTTGTATCCACCTTAGGGTAGATCAAAAAAGTGGCTCTCCCTGGTTTATCTGGGAAAACGAAAAGGGAAGATTCTAGAGACTTTCACAGTGATCTTTTGTTACAGAAAGATGCTTCAAAAGGATCACTGCAAAATGCTATGTTCTAAACATGTTGGTTGGTACAAGATAAACTGTTTTACATTTTTATTCGTGAGAGATTCTGTATAATTTTTAAAATATTAAAGATTCATTAATCATGCTTTATAGATTTTGAAGCTGTGTTATTGGGGGCATACAGATTTAAAATTGTGATGTCTTTCTTGTGGATTTATTCTTTAATCAATATGAAAAGTTCCTCTTAATCTTTTGGCTAGTATTTGCATGGAATACCTATTTCCATTCTTTTATTTTGGTGCTTTCTGTGTCTTTATACTTAAGGTGTGCCTCTTATTAGCAACATAGAGCTGTATTTTTCTTTAATACAGTCTGACAGTCTTCTTAATGGAGTGTTTCATCCATTGATATGTAGTATAATTAAGTAATATGTTAGATTTATATATATTAGTTTTACGTTAATTTTCCCTTCCCCATCTGTGTTATCTTCCCCTTTTACTCCTTTTTTGTCTTCTTTTATACCAGTTACACTTTTTTTAATCATCCCATTTTCTGATTTCTTAACATATTATTTGAATATTCTTTTACTATTATTTTTAACAATTATCCTAGAGATGGTAACATGCATGTTGGACTTGTTTTAGAGTATTTCAAATGATTACTCTTACCAATCCACTGATAATGCTATATATGGCCAGAAAAATAGCACACTAGAATTGCCATTTTCTTCTTTTCTGTTTATATTATTATTGTATTTCAATTCTACGTATTTTATATTCCGTAAGACATTACTGTTATTTTATACAGTTAGTATTCATTTGATGTGTTTTATGTTTGTAATTGTTTTTCATCCTTCAATTTCACTTTTCCTTTGGGATCATTTTCTTTCTGTAACTCCCTTGTATTATTTCTTTTAGTATTGCCCAGTTATGGGGCTCTGTTTGTATGAAAATGATTTATTTCATCTTTGTGTTTGAAAGATATTTTCACTCACTATAACATTCTAGATTGGAAGCTATTTTCTTCTTCCACATGTTATTCTATTCTGTTTTGATTTTCTTCATTTATCATAAGTCATTAGCTTTCAGACTTATGGATACATCTTTGAATTTAAATGGTATCGTTTTCTTTCTTGCTGCTTTTAGTTTGTCTCCTTTTCTGTGGTTATCGACAGTCTTACTATGGGTTGCATAGGATTGTTTTTGCTTTTAGTTTATCCTGCATTGCATTTTGGAATTTTTTGATTGATATCTTTGATCGGTTTTGGAAGATTGATGGCCATTGTCTGTTCTAATGTTACTTTTGTCCCATTATCTGCCTCCTTTTCTCTTGGCACTTGAATTACATGTATGTTAGATCTCCTCCATATGCCTGCACGTCCCTAGCCCTCTTTTCTGTATTCTCTTCCTCGGTACTTCTGTTTAGTTATTTTCTGTGGATTGTCTTCCATTTTACTAATTCTGTCTCTTGCTGTGTCTACTCTCTATTTTGTTAATCCATATAATAAATTTTTAATTTTAGAGATTATATTTTGTAGTTTTAGAATTTCCATTTGATTATTTTTAAATAAATTCATTTCTCTACTAAAAGTTTTCTCTTACCTTCTATTTGTCATATTTTTATCTTATTTTCCCTGTTCTCAAATATGATGATTATAGTTGTTTTGATGTTCTAGGAAACCGTAATATCTAGATTATCTGCGGGACTGTTTCTTTTCTCTTTTTCCTCTTTCACTTGGGCTGTGGTCTGGTTTTCTGCTAAGGTTAATAATTTTTGTTTGAAGTCAAGACCTTTTGTATGTAAAACTGTAGAAACTTCAGATGATGTGATCTTCTTCCAGAGATAATTCATCCTGCCTTCTTCTAGACAAAGTGGGGCTGACCATCTTATTTTAATCAGAGACTGCTTAGTTTCAAGGCTACATTGTACCCTTAGTATGCCTCTGTCTCCATTTACTATGCCTCTGGCTTTCTAGGATCCTTTCATGTGAGAGTCAGCTCTGTTACCTGGGGACTCTCTCCCTGGCTTTTTCCAGACTCTAGTCATTCTCTCTGATGACTGATACAAATTCCACTTTGCTTTATAGAGGTTTTCATTTTGATTTTTAGTCTTCTACCCCATATAGTTCTAGGAATTACAGGTGTCCTGAGGGGAAACATGATTGCAGCTTGATGCCTCCCCAAGGGTTGCACTGGTCCACCAGGTGTTCTCCATGTCACCTGCAAGCAGAAGTTCATGACTCACATCATTTTAATTGTTTGGTACATCTCTTAAGCAAATGCCATTTGAAAACCCTTATTTACAAAACAGATCCACTAGGTTGCAATTTCCCATTTTACACAGAATTTATTGCTTTACAGTGGAATCCATTTAAATATCAGACTACCTCTAGGGTAATTACTTATCACTTAGTTTACAAAACTTTCCATTGTGCACAAGTTTTCAGGTATCGTATATTTTTAATTAGGCAGCAAACTAGTATTCATAAACTCTGTATTAATAAAACATCTGAGTCACAGTATTTTAAAATGCAAATGTGTTGCTTTTTAGTAACACAACAACTTGAAGTAATTGCTAATAAATAATTTACAGATGAGACTTATTTTCAGTTAGTAACATATATTAGCATACATGTAACCAATGCACAGCTTCCTTATTACCTATTTATTGAGTATGTTCCACCTCTTGAATACTTTTCAGTTACCACTGATGTTGAAATGAATACATTTGTATAGCACTGTTACTCTGAAATAAAAAGTAAAGCAACTCTTGTAATATCGTTTTAAAGGATTAGAAGATCCTGGTAAATTGAGTGTGTTGTTGATTTTCAATTTGTGACATAATGGGTTTAAAAACACTGGTAGTGGCCGCCTGGCGGCTCACACCTGTAATCCCAGCACTTTGGGAGACCGAGGTGAGTGGGTCACCTGAGGGCAGGAGTTCAAGACCAGCCTGGCCAACATGGTGAAACTTTGTCCCTACTAAAATACAAAAGTTAGCTGGGCATGGTGGCGGGCACCTCTAATCCCACCTACTTGGGAGGTTGAGGCAGGAGAATTGCTTGAACCCAGGAGGCAAAGATTGCAGTGAGCCGAGATTGTGCCATTGCACTCTAGCCTGGGTGACAAGAGCAAGACTTCGTCACAAAAATAAATAAATAAATAAAAATAAAAACACTGGTAGAAAACTCAACAGCATCTTAATAGTGTTAATTTTTGTGGGGTAGAAATAAAGCTGAATTTCCCCATCCTCTTTCCCTCTTTCTCTTCCTCGGCCCTTTCCTCCCTCCCTTTCTGTATATTTTCTGTGTTTTTCAGATTTATAAGATGTAGTATGTTACAATGAAAAGGCAGTGAGTGGTAGCATTAAGAGTCAGCCTCTGTATGTGGAGGCACGCCACCTTGGCTGAGTGCTCTGCATGAGTCTCGCTGCCCAGTCACCTTCCTTGCTTCATGAATGTTGAGGATGTGGTCTCTCATTCTAACTTGTCACCCAAGTGATTCCCTTCATGGCTATAGACAGGGATTCAAAAAATATTGAGGTGGCCCCCACAGTTTTGTGTGTTTCTTTGCAGACTGTATGAAAACAAGGGAGAGGCCGACTTTGTGGAATCTTTGCTGCAGCTCTTCAGGTCCATCAATGACATGATGAGCAGCATGTCAGACCAGACCGTCCGGGTGAAGGTGAGTGCTGGCCACTGCCAAGGCAGACTTCTCTTTCTTTTTTTCTTTCATTATCGTTTTTGGAGGTGGGTATTTTGATTACAGTTAATAAACTTGCCCCAAATACTATAGTTGTTAATGTCAGAGATCTCAATTTGATTTTAAGAGCTGTGCTTTTTTTTTTTTCCTCTTTCTTTCTCTTTCTCTTTCTCTCTTTCTTTCTTTCTTTCTTTCTTTCTTTCTTTCTTTCTTTCTTTCTTTCTTTCTTTCT
>NW_012122376.1:1687007-1712372 GCF_000951035.1 Colobus angolensis palliatus | reverse complement strand
TTTCTTTCTTTCTTTCTCTCTTTCTTTCTCTTTCTCTCTCTCTCTCTCTTCCTCCCTTCCTCCCTTTCTGTCTTTCTTGTCTTTCTTGTCTTTCTTGTCTTTCTGTCTTTCTTTGTTTGTTTTTTGTTTTGAGATGGAGCCCCACTCTGTTGCCCAGGCTGGAGTGCAGTGGCGTGATCTTGGCTCACTCCAACCTCCGCCTCCCAGGTTCAAACAATTTTTCTGTCTCAGCCTCCTGAATTGCTGGGAGTACAGGTGCGTACCACCACACACAGCTAATTTTTTTTTATTTTTAGTAGAGACGGGGTTTCACCATATTGCTCAGGCTGGTCTCCAACTCCTGACCTCAGGTGATCCACCTGCCTCAGTCTCCCAAAGTGCTGGGATTACAGGTGTGAGCCACCGCGCACGGCCTTTTTTTTCTTTTATTTGTAGCTGACACATAATAATTTTACATGTTTATGGGATACATGGTGATATTTCAATACAGATATACGGTGTGATCAAATTAGGGTAATTAGCATAGCATCACCTTGAACGTTTTTCATTTGTGCTGTGAACATTCAGAATCCTTTCTACTAGCTTTTGAACATATACACTAAATTATTGTTGACCTTCTTCACTCTACATTGCTACAGAACACTGGACTTTATTCTTCTTATCTAGCTGTAGCTTTGTATCAAAGTGCACTTGTAGATGAAGGGCTTCGCCTGTGGCTGAGTGAAGGGGCTGTGGGCCCTACCAAGCCTGAACTAGAGGGAAAGGCCCCGGAGCCTGTTTTCTAGTGAACATAATCACGTTCCATGTGCAGTGAAATCCTTTCTTCCTCCTCCCCAGGAGGAAGAAATATTTTAAATATTTTCATTGCTTTTCTCTTTGCTCTTTGGTAAGAGCGATTCTGAATTTACTTTATTTAAATTTGGGGGAATTGATGAGAATCATGTTTTACACCTAATTTCTCAGGGTGTCCATGCCCCGGAAATGGTGGTGAATCTTCATGCTTCAGCGGATCTTTGCCTGTGCACAAGAGCGAGCCTTCCAGTGCCCCTGTTCTTCTGTTCTTCTTCCCTCTTTTGATGCCCTGATCTCACTGTGTTGTCCTTTGGAAGAAAGATGCCTTCCCCTCATGAGGCCTGAGTGTTCTTTAGGATGCTCACTGGTGTGGCAGTGCCTGGGAGGCCCATGGAGCAGCTGCAGGACCCCCACACGCTAGGTTATCCAGTGATGGCAGTTTTCACTGGGCTGACTTATTGCAGACAGAGCTGTGCAACTTGCAATTTGCTGCCTGCACTAATTCCTTCAAAGAACAAGAATCTTCCAAATGATTAACTTAGATCTTTCACTTGACTGATCGTGGTAGACGCCTCTGTTCTTCCTCTTTTAATGTTCGTTTAATGTATAATTTTAGAAGGCATTCTTACGGCTAGTGTCTTAAAAGTATTTTGGTCAAGTCGTTTCCCAGCCTTAAAGCTTTGCCGTATGCCCTGGAACAAAGATGTATGTGTGCTGAGACGTGGCTTATGGTTGCTGTGACCAAGGAAACCAGCATAAGCAGACATGAATCGAGTCAGAGCCTACCTTTCATCTCAGAGGTGGTGCAGCTGTTCGGTGGAGCCATTTGGACTTTTTACTATGATTTCTTGATTTTTTTTTACATGAATTTACTATAAAAATTGGTGATTTATACAGAAAGAAATATATGTGGTGCATACATTAAAATTTTAGGTTATTTTGGCAACTTGATATTGCCCAAAGCTGTCTTATTGTCCCAAGGTTAAAATTAGCAAAGTGTATGGTACATTTACTACTGAATTCAGTGGCATTTTAGAAAAACAGACGTGCGTAGTGTAAGAATAGATAAAAATTACAGGAAGTTTTGAGCCCAGCAGTAATTTTAGATTGCTAAATATATTCTTACATTATTAAATTTGATTGGGCTTGATTTGTGTCTGCCTCCCTCCCTTGAAGTCAGATTACTTAGTGACTAGGGACTGGGAAGACCTTGCTTCAGTGGGTGTTTTATTATAAGACACAAGCAAATTGAGTGACGTGCAAACCTTACATCTGCAAGACAGATGCATTTTATTAGACATGTCACCTCCCTTCTGCTAATTTGGTATCATATTATTTCACAATACGTGCTTTCTCGATGACGTTGGAAATTTACAGATTCCCATCATGGGAGCCTGGCTTTTGTGTTGTTTTAACTCTTTCAGTTTTGCTGTGTCTAAATGGAAGGAAATAACCTTGTGAACCATCTTACATAGACAAAGTATATTTTCAGACTGTGACATTTAAAGGTTAAACATTGTTTCTCCAAGCGTGGCCCATGTTGATACCAAACGGTTGGTGCCTTCCCGGTTCAAGTGACTCTCCTGCCTCATCCTCCCAGTAGCTGGGATCACAGGCACCCACCACCATGCCCAGCCAATTTTTTTGAATTTTTAGTAGAGAAGGGCCCCATCCCCTTCTTGGTACCAAACCCGCCACTGGTATCCACTTTGCAGATTCGAGTCAGCCACGGGATTTGACAAGTCAGTGAAGGGGGAGGGCAGGAGGAACTTCAGATGTCATTTATTGCAGGGTAAGCATGGTCTCCAGCTAGAATTTTCAACAGGGCTGTTTTCATTGATTTAGTGACAAAATTTTTCCAAGGTCATTTAAGTGAGAAAACACAAATGGAGGATGCTTGGGCGAGTTTTTATGTTAAGTCAAATGTCCAGGAAGCTCCGCTGAGTGTGTGGACGCTGCCTCCCTTCACTCCCCTGCCCAGCGGCCACCTCTCGTTACCCCCGCTCCCCAGGCGCCCGCATGCCCAGATGTTCCAGTGCCGCCTCACCGTCCCTCAGTTAATGGCCCTCTGCCTCGGGGCTGCAGCCAAATGCTTTTTGAAAACATACTGCCGTGGCCAAATAACATGAAATTCCCCATTTCTAAGTGTCCCATTCAGTGGCATTAAGTACAATCACATTGTTGTGCAACCATCGTCACCATCCTTCTTTAGAATTTTTTCGTCTTTCCAAACTGAATGAACTCCAGCCCTGTCAAACACCAACTCCCCTCAGCCCCTGGCAGCCACTGTCCTACTTGCTGGGTCTAAGAATTTAACGGCTCTGGGAACCTCATGGAAGTGGACTCATACCACATTTGACCTTTTGTGTCTGGCTTTTGTTTGTTTGTTTTGTTTTGAGACGGAGACTGGCTCAGTCGCCCAGGCTGGAGTGAAACGCTGCAGTCTTGGCTCACAGCAACCTCCACCTTCCCGGTTCAAGTGATTCTCCTGCCTCCCAGCAGCTGGGATTACAGGGACCCACCACCATGCCTGGCTAATTTTTTTTGTATTTTTAGTAGAGACGGGGTTTCACCATGTTGGCCAGGCTGGTCTTGATCTCCTGACCTCGTGATCTACCCACCTCGGCCTCCCAAAGTGCTGGGATTACAGGCGTGAGCCACTATGTCCAGCCGTGTTTGGCTTCTTTTACATGGGATAATGTCTGCAAGGTTCTACCAGGTCGTAGCATGTGTCAGAATCTTCTTCCTTTTTAAGGCTGTCATGTTGCTGTGTGTCTTGTCCACGTTATGCCTGCGCACTCGTCCCTGGATAGAGGCTCAGCCTGTTCCCACTAATGGTGGTGGTGGTTCATGCTGCTGGGAACTTGGGTGTACAGGTGCCTCTTGAAGACCCTGCTGCCGGTGCTCCAGAAGTGGAATTGCTGTTTCCCGTGGTAATTATGCTTGAATTTTTCAAAGAATCATCCTGTTTTCCCCAGCACCCCACCATTCTACTAAAATCTCGTTTGAAATTCCATATTGACTTTCCCTTAGCAGCTCTTTCTGCAGCTCCTCGAGCTCCAGGCCGCACACCACCTACCTTGATTGAATGATGCCGCTCTGACTGCCGCACTGAAAAGACCTGGGGTTGGAGGTGGAGGTTGCAGTGAGCCGAGATCGCGCCATTGCACTCTAGCCTGAGCAACAAGAGCAAAACTCAGTCTCAAAAAATAAAAATAAAAAAAGTAGAAAAGAAAAAAGAAAAGCCTTGGGGTTTCTCGGCATCACCTCTTTCTGTCTGTTTCCCTCTGAAGAGGAGAAGCCCACCTGCTGCGCAGTGCTGACCCTCCCCCTCCCTGAGACCTGCTCCACCCCTTGCTGTTTCCTCACCATCTCAGATCTCCTGTCTTCACCTTGAGCTGCCTCTTCACCAGGCCTAGATGTTCTGGAAATTCAATCCCTGCCTTCTGGATGTTTCTTTGCCCTTGGCGTCTCTCTCTCCCACCTGACAAGAGGGTCCTTGGCCCCATGGCCGCTGCCCTCCAGTCTTGTTCTCTGTTCTGCCCCAAGTGATTGTGGCTGCTGCTCCTCCCGGGTGCCCCCGCAGCCCCCAGCTGCAGTGTCTCCAGACAGCCTCGGAATTCCCCTCTGCTGTCTTCTCTTCCCTGTGCTACTGTGGCGGTGGTTTCTTGAACCGCTGGGCTTGGTAGGTCCCCAGTTCTTCTTCCTGAAATTAGGGCAGAAACGTCTTGGAACCATTTCCCGCACCCTGGTGCTGGACCTGCCCCTTTTTCCCTCGGCATCTCTTTTGGTGTTTTCCTGAAACTCCCATCTGGCGATGACTTGCCGTTTCTCAGAAAACTGTGCTGTTCTTCAGCTGCCAGGAGAATGGGTCAGATTACAGTGTGTGACCTCCAGACGGCTTCACAGGCAGCCCACCTGGCTCTCCACGCCTTTTTCCCTCTTGGAGACCGAAGTAGAGCCAGTGCCTTCCCCAGGGAACACCAAACATCTGGGTGTGGGGAGCCTCCTGAGGGTTAGCTCCCCCATCCGTGGTTGATAGAAATAGCATGAGCGCCTAGAGCCGGAATAACTGGAGCTGATACTTACTGATCACCTGCTGTTCACCGTGCTTTGTGTTTCTCAACTGATACAGTCTTTACAACTGCCCTGTTAAATAGATACTTCGATTGCTTTCTGATGAAGACACTGAGGCCTAGAGGCCTTAATTAACTTACCAAGGCCACGCAGCTGGGATGGGGTAACACCCTGGTTTAAACCCTGTTTGGCCAGTTCCAGAACCACGCTTTTCCGCATTTGGCTCCTAGCGACAGTGTTGCTAAGCCCTGTCTATCCCATGGTGTTTGCAAACAGGGCCCATGCCTGCCATCCACATCAATGGAGAACAGGCTGGATGCTTTGGGCTGGAAAGATGCCGACATTATCCCTGGTGGGGCTTTCCATCTAAGTGGATGTGCATAAAGCAACTTAAAAACTCTGGTGAAATGCCACAAGAATTGGGTGAGTGTGAAGGGGAGGGGAGGAGAGTTAGAAAGGGCCGGTCACGAAGGCTTGTGGGAGGAGACCTTGGCGATGGCCCCAGTGTGTTGGCAGCAGGTGGCTGTTTCTTGGCCACTTGTGGATTGCAGTGCGGATTGGGGCGTTTGGGGCTTTGCAGTCCGTTCTTACAGGCATTGACATCTTTTCAAGTCCACAAATATTACTACCTTCCCTTGAGATGACCCTGGGAAAAGACTACCCCATGCAGGACCTTGGCATAGTCTGTTCCATCTGGGGCTGAGAATTCCAGAATTTTCTGTAGAAGGAAACTTTGACCATGATCCACAGTGGGAAACTGATGCTTACTTGGTACACGTGTGTGTGTGTGTGCATTGTACGTGTGTGTTGTGCATGTGAAGCTAGAAAATGCTCATGAAGAAGTTGTACACTAATTCGCTGTGATGCATTCTGGCATTTTCTGGTCTAGTCTCCTTTAGTCTATTCTAGACTAATGTATTTCAGTTAAAAAAAAAATTGCTGGTTGACAGGCACTAAATTTATTTCATGAGCACTAATGGATGTAAACATGCATTGGAAAAACACTGTTCTTTCTCCATCTCAGGACTCTGCCCCTGTGTCTCCTGCTTCGTTTATTATGAAAAGATTATTGTTCACTTTCTGCATTTCTTCCATTGTTGTATAGAGCCCCAGGCCCCCGGCGCTCAGGCAGCTTTCCCGACCGGCATGCGGATTGGCCTGGGGTGAAGATTAATTGAATTTGAGGCCCCCCAAGCTGAGGCTGGCACACAGATGCAGAGAGTTTGTCTTCCTTCTGGGGCACTGTCCCCAGGGAGCAGGCTTTCCCGTCTCTTTCCATTCCGAGCATCACATAGCACCATTTCCATCTGGCCTTCTTCAGAGGGGCTGTGTTGAAATTAGCTATTCTGTAATCTCGGTAAATACAGCTGGTGGGTTAGTTCTGCCCTCCAAGAGGCACCTTTTTTGATTCCCTTACAAATAATTTCCTGACTTGAAATGAACTGTACTTTCTTGCCTTATATCTTACCCAGAATTCTTCCTTATGAGAAGTTTTTGCTGCTTTTTGTCTATTTATTTCCAGGCTAGCATCTGGGATCCACGCTGCTACTCACAAATTTGTACACATAGAACTTTATTGTCCTCAGAACAAATGATCTGCATGTGTTAGGGATGATGACAGTTTAAGATCAGATGAAGCAGGATTTGCTTGCAGGTGAGGAAGTCACGTTTCACTGAGTAACTCTGGGTCTGTCTGGTGCCTGTCTTACAGCAGCTCCTGACTTCGCCCTTTCGTCTTCATATGCGTGTTCCAGATTTTCATAAAGATATCAAGTCCTGGTAGTTGCATTAAACAAAGCAGCCATTTATTGTGTCCTTGCCCTCAGTTTAAAAGTAATATGTGATCTGGTTAGGAAATGCCAAAAAGTTAATTAAGAAAAATAAGAATCATTTATCACCCTACCTTCCAGAGATTACACTGTTAGCATTTTTGTTTTTATAATGGTGAGCTCTTTTTGCTCATTTATGATTATGCTATATATGCACACACATATGTATACACCCACACCTATATATACACACATATAAATGTAACATACGTATAGTATAAATTCTCATGTGTACACACACACACGCTTTTACAATGTTGCATTTTTCTACATATATCTGCCTGTGTCCTTCAGTATTTTTCAAGCACACATTTTCAAAGGTTACACATTGCCTCATGGCTGTATGATAACTTACTTAACCAATTTTCCATTTGAGGGCACTTAGCTGGTTTCTAGTTTTCAGTTTTCATGAACAGTGCTTGGCTGACCTCTCTGTCTATGGCAAAGGCCGTGCTCCATCTGGTTTGCTCTGAGGCATCCAGATTTTCAAACGCTCTAAAGTACTATGAAAGTCATGATCAAGGCGATTAGGACTTGATTCCTGGGTGATGACTCTGTGCTTCTTTTGTCAGGGCCATGTGTATGAAATGTGTCTGCCCCGCCTTGGTTTCCAGTAGAGCTCCTGTCTGTCTGTGTTTCTTTTCCACTTCCTTCTATGCTTTCTGCCATTGGGCTATGCAGCTGCCATGGTGGATGAGTCGGGAGCCACTTTCCTCTCTCGGAAGTCACCTGCTTCTGTGACCTTTGTGTTTCTTGGTACAGGATTGTTGGTGAGATAAGGAGGTGAGAACCCCGGTGAGTCCCACTCGCTCTGACCTGACAGATCAGGGCCTGGAGCAAACCGGCCAATGAGATGTTGGTACCATCATAGACCAGCAAACAGCTTAGAGAAATTGGGGAGCATTTTGAGCCAGAAGGGTTTACTAAGAGCAACTAATAAAATATTTTCACCCTGATTTTGAGTGGGGGCGTGTGCATTGATGGTGTTCATTGATCCGAGGATGTCATGGGCACAAGTCAGGACTCTGTTTGAGAGTCTCGCGTCGTTTGTGGGGACACAGATGCGGTGGTTTGGGTGAGGACCGTCTAGGTCACATTGTCCATGTGGAGACAGACTTGTTGAATTAGAATATTGGGCAGCTGAGGCTAGCAACTCAGGTGAGGCCAACCATGACAGGAATGACTACACTTGCTGAGAATCAGCTACAGGCCAGGCCTTCTGGAGAGTTCTCCTGCAGCATAGAGAAGAGAGGGAGGTTCCAGAGTCAAGGAGGTGAGTGGGCCAAGCTTGAAAGTTGCTCTAACAAAATACTACAAACTTGGTAGCTTAAAATAGCAGTTTTTTTCTTCTCTCTGAGTCCTGCGGATTAGAAGTTTGAAATCAGGGTGCCGGCAGGACAGGTTCCTTTTGGCCGCTCCAAGAGATGATGTGTTCTGTGCTTTTCTCTGGGTTTCTGGTGATCCTTGGTATTTCCTGACTCGCAGACGCCTCGCTCCAGTCTCTGCCTCCGTCTTCACGGGCACTCTTCCTGTGTGTCTGGCTTTGAGTCTCTTCTCTTCTTATGAGGACATCAGTCATGTTAAATTCCGGGCCCACTCTACTGTGGCATGGCCTCAGGCCAACTCTAGTGTATCTGAAAAAAAGACTATTTCCAAAACATTCACAGGTCCCAAGGGTTAGGAATTGAATGTCGCCTTTTTTTTTTTTTTTTTTTTTTTTTTTGAGACAGAGTCTTGCCCTGTCACCCAGAAGCCTGTTACACTGTTAGCAACGGTGTGATCTCAGCTCACTGCAGCCTCCACCTCCCGGGTTCAAACTGTTTTCCTGCCCGAGTAGCTGGGATTATAGGCGCCCGCCACCACGCCCAGCTAATTTTTGTATTTTTAGTAGAAACAGAGTTTCACCCTGTTTGCCAGGCTGGTCTCAAACTCTTGACCTTGTGATCTCCCTGCTCCCAGAGTGCTGGGATTATAGGCATGATCCACTGCACCTGGCCTGAATGTAGCCTTTGGAGGGACACAATTTCACCCGTGGTAGAAGTCATTGTGGACGTCAGTGCGGAGGCCACTGACAGTCAGGTCAGTGGTAAACAGAGGACTGGAGAGGAAATGGCTCCTTAGCCAGGTACCCACAGTCAGCTTGACATGGGAGCGGCAGGACTGGAAACTTCTTAGACTCCAGTGTGCACATGATCACCTGGAGGTCTTGTTTAAATGTGATTCTGACTCTGTAGGGAGGGGCCTCAGGAAGTTTCATTTTAATCAACCCCCAGGTGATGCTAAGGTTGTGGGTCCCTGGCCATATATGGGGTGGGAAGTGGTCAGGCCTGGCCTTGCACAGAGAGCTGCTGTGTGAGCAGTAGTGTTTGTGGGCAGGGCACCTGGTCTCAGTTCTTGCAGCCTTCAAGGCTGGCTTCATTCGGGCTGCCTGCCCTCAGCTGTCTGACATTCTGGACTATTTTGCTTTGATCAGTTTGCCCTCCACACAGATGATGACACGCTTGCAAGTGTGGCATGTTAAGAAAGACTCAGTGGAAGGAGGAGCAAGGAAAAGTGAAGAAAATATTTTGTGGCTTGCCTTTAGAGGACCTCTGGGTCCAAATGCTCCCCATTTCACTCCAGCGCTTGCTGGTCTGTGGCCCTGCAGAGGGTTGGGTAGTCTGGCTGAGATCTGAACTCATCCGGTGCTGCAGCATTCCAGTCTTCTTGGTTGCTTCCTAGGATTCTTCCTGCCCTTTCTGGAGGGAGCAATGCCACTCACATAGGCAAGAATTAATCCGGGGAGGTCTGGATAAATACACTGGTTTTGTTGACCACCTCTCCACCCCTATTTATATTGTGCACGGTACATTGCAGCAGTAGCAGAAATTGCAGCAGTAGCACTACCTTTCAGAAATGCAGCAGTGGCTGAAATGAAAAATCATCTCTCTTCCACCAAGCTTCTCCAGCAAACCAAGTATTTCTATTGGTTTTCTTCCAGTTCTAGTGCGTGAACATCAAAATGTTTATACTTACAACCTGCGTAGTTTTTGGTTTACTGATTTTTTATCATTGTATCACAACACCTTTCCATTATTAATGTGTATTCATAATTGTAATGGCTGTATGCCAGTTCAGAACATGTGCCTGAATTGATGTGTAATCAAATGATTTTTCATCAAATTAATTTTTCTATTGTTGAATACTACAATTTTGCTTTCAGCATTTTAAGCCTACAACAAATTATTTCATTGATAAGTAGTGTGTGTTTATGTTTTCTTTAATTTTATGATCCATTTTTCCATGTTGAGTCCTTCATATTGCCACCTGTTAGAAGACAAGGCTTTCATTTGAGATTGCAGAATTCTAGGCACTTCCTTGCCATCCCTCCTGCCTTGTCTCCCTGTAATGACACTCACTGGTGGAAAATCTCTCCTTTGGCCATGGTGGCTTCAGTGCTCAGGAACCTGAACTTATCTTCTTCCACCCTTGACCTTATTCAAAGATCTCTGTTGCCAGGTGCTCCTCCCACATCTGTGCCCTCGGTCTTGGATTCTACCTACTGTCAGCATGCAGGGTGCCAGTGGGCCCCGTTCTCCTTCCTCCATCGTGGTCAGGATTCAGCGTTCCTCTGAAAGTGAGCAGGTCTCAAAGTAGAATTATGCTTAGTACCTCATCATTGAGCTGTGTATTCATCTATTTTAAAAATTCCTTCAATCATATGTTCATTCTCCTGTGTGCCAGGCACTGTGCTAGGTACTGAGGGGTTTCAGCACCAATCACACAGATATGCTCTCTATTCTCATGGTGGTTCCATTGGGGTGAGCAAGGCAGGCGTGAACTCAGTAACCATCCCCTATGCATATAGTTGCACAATTGCAATATGTGATTTTAAGCAAATGACAGACATAAAATTATCACTGTGGATTATAATCAGTCATTTTCAGAAAAAGTAAAAGTCAGGGTGACAAGGTATATCGGAGCATTGGAAGTAGTTTAGGAGTTTAAAGAAGGTTTCAAAAAGGAGTTAAAGAAAGTGTGAGTTGTGGAGAAACTAAGCAGAGGCAGCAGACAGGAAGGTGTTTGCTGCATTCAAGAAGTTATGAGATCAGCAGCTGTGGCTGGACAGGGAGAGTCCTGAGAAGCCGGGGACCCTGAGAGAATGGAGAGGCAGGGCCAGGCGTAGGCAGGGCTGTGCCCGATCTGAGGAGGCCCCTGGAGAGGGCTGGTCAGGTCAGAGTTGGCTTTTCCAGGGATGGATTCAGCGGGATTGAGAGAGGAAGGAAGAGTGAAAAGCTGTCATGTGACCCAGATTTGTGCCTCGGGGTGGAGCATGTTCTCCACCGCAGCCCTCTTGACGTTTGGAGCTGGATCGTCTGTTTCTTATGCGTCCAAGCGTGTTTAGCAGCGTTGCTGGCCCGATCCCAGTAGCACTGTCTGGTGGTGATAACCAGAAATGTCTCCAAGTACTGCCACATGTCCCCTGGGGTAGGGGATAGAGCAGGTGTGAGGAGATGGCTCTGGGTTGAGAACACTGGGCCACGCTCTTGGTAGACTTTAATGAGGGGATGGACACTTTTGCAGCCTTGGTGGTGGTGGATCTGTTATGGAAGGTGAGGAAGAGGAAGGGTGGCATTGTGATTCTCTCCCAAATCTTTGCCTCAAGCAGCTGTGGGACACTGTGAAAAAAAAGCCATCAAGCCTATAGAATGTGTTGACGTCAAGGGTGGGCTTCTGCACCCGAGACCCTGTTTGAAAATCATCTCCCCCTGGGAACTGCTGGGCCAGTTAGTTCCTGCCTCGCTCCATTGTGGGAGAGCTGTACCTGGCGGTTGCACGGTGCCGATAGTCACTCACTTCTTGCTGCACATTTTGACTCTCCTCTTCCTTTGAATCCACCTGCCATTTCTAATGACATTCCTGATTTTTAGGACAGGGTTTCCATTTTCTTTTAGTTTGTGGAGAGTGTCCTGCCTCCGCCTCTTGTCTGGTATTCACTTAATAGTCAGGGGCTGTTGGCTGGTTGGCCATTGGTGGTTGTGCAGATACAAAGGTGGTCACCATTAGGTACTTGGATATGTAATACAGCAGAGGAAAATGCCAAACCTAGACTCTCGTGTGGTTTGGAGGGAACTGTACTGCCACTTTTGTCCAGATGGGTTGTGGAGCATGAAGTAATCCTAATCCTTTCTGTTTGTGCATACTCTCTCAGGCACCAAAGCCTTGGATGCGTGTTATCTCTTAGGATCCTCCCAGCACTGCCATGGTGGTTGTTAAGAATGATGAAAAAGCTTTCTAAAGGGACGGGCAGAGAACATAATCATGCAAAGTCTGTGCGTCTTAATAGCTGACTCATTGATGGAAACATTTATATCCCACATCTACTGGCTCTTGTCTGGCTTCTTCAAATGCATCTGTCCCTAGGAGCCCTTCCCAGAGATATCAGCGTTTAGAACAGACCAGTCTAAACAAGGTCTCCTCAAGCGAACTGAAGATACTAGGTCTGCAAAGGCTCATCTGCACCTCACTTACGATGTGGCATTTGTAAATGCATTCGCTGTAGGTGTTTGTAGATCCTTTTTGTGTTTTTAAGTTTGCAGCGTTGAGGCCTATTTTGATTGCAAATTGCATAAACCTCAAATAAGATCTAAATCAAAGGAAAGATATTCCGTGTTCATAGGTGACTCAACATTAAGATGTCAGTTCTTCCCAACTTGAGCCACAGATTCACTGCAGTCCCAATCAAAATCCCAGCAAGTTATTTTGTGGCTATTGACCAACTGATTCAGAAGTTCATGTGGAAAAGCAAAAGACCCAGAATAGTCAACACAGTATTTATGGAGAGCAAAGTCAGAGGTCGGGCACTACTTGACTTCAAGTCTGCTGGAAAGCTCCAGTAATCTAATTACATAAACTCAACTCCAGTTCACATTAAAAAGAAGGAAATTAATTGATTCGTGTAGTTTTGGAGTCCAAGTGTTAGGCATGAGTGAGTTTAGGATTTAGAAGATATCCTCCTCTTGGCTTAGTATTTATTTCTCTCCATTTGAGGGGAAAGTGGCTGCCAGTAGCCAGAGGCTTGCAATTTTCTTTTTTGTTTAATAGTCTTCGAGGACACAGAGTGACCGTCTCTCTCTTTAAGGCAATGTTAATCTTCAGACAGAAGCCTCGTTAACCTTCCTCTTTTAAGCAGGAGGCTATCCCTGAAAGGAAAAGACTGTGAGGTTGAAACATAAGTAGAGCTTCATAATGCAGAAAGTGGAGAAAGAGGGATGAGAGGACTCACAGGAAGGCTGAAGGGACATTTGTAAATGCAGCTGAAGCCAGTGCAAATTGGTGACTTTGTGAAATGGGTTTTGCAGCTCTTCTTTGGAGCTGTCTACTGAGCTGATGGAAAGGGTAGTTAAAAGCTTCATTTAGGATTGGTGTTCTGCCAGCATGCCAAGTAGCCCAAACCGAGGCCTGGGAGGAGACCAGACTTTAAATATGTCCCAGAAAACATTTTGTTGAGAGACACATCAACTACCACTATAGCATTATCAAGAGGGAAAAAAGAATATTTCATATGTGAGCTTAAAAAATCATTAGCTCTGTTCTATTGAATACTTACAAAATTTCATTAAAGCTGTTTTTGCAGAATTTTGCGATAGAATAAATTACTTTTGTGTATGTATTGATGAAATCGTGGAGTTATATGAGGTTGGATTTCTCAAGCACCCAAATAGTCAACATCAAGAATCAGGGAATTAGGAGGTTAGAAAGTCACGTATTTAGTTTTTTCAGGAACTTGCTGAGGAACAGAGGGGTCCTAGGTGGGATGGCCAGACCCCAGTTCTCTGTTCTTCAGCCCAGTGCTTTTTTCATGACATCACTCAAGTCAGATTTTAAATTTGTACATTACACTGGCTTTATTTAGAATCCTGTGCCAGGCAGTATAGTTTTGATTAGAAGCTGAACAGTATTATTCTCCGTGAACTGTGAATGTGACACTTTTATAATTCAAGTAGAATTATTTTTCCCTTGGGAAATCCTATACATTCAATATAGTACATTGAATTAGGAAAGAGGTAGAAGAAAAAAGGGGCTATAAGAAGTGTATCCAAAGTAGGTTTTCTTCTTGCCTATGTCACCTTTAGATAGTGATTCATCGAATCACTACTTTTTAAATTATAAATTGTCTTCTATCTAGTGAAATGATTAAGAAAGAACAGTAGTCCTCATCTGATTAGGTAAAACATGACAAAAGTCTAGTTGATTTTTGAAAAGGTCATTTTCATGTAATTCCAAGAAATACACATTCTGACTTTAAACATTTTATATGGTCACTACTGAAGATTTAAAGGAAAGGTGTTGGCCGGGTGTGGTGGCCCATGCCTGTAATCCCAGCACTCTGGGAGGCTGAGGCAGGTGGATCACCTGAGGTTGAGAGTTGGAGACCAGCCTGACCAACATGAAGAAACCCTGTCTCTACTAAAAATACAAAATTAGCCAGGCGTGGTGGCGCATGCCTGTAGTCCCAGCTACTTGGGAGGCTGAGGCAGGAGAATTGCTTGAACCCGGGAGATGGAGGTTGCGGTGAGCTGAGATCATGCCATTGCACTCCAGCCTGGGCAACAAGAGCAAAACTGTGTCTCAAAAAAAAAAAAAAAAAAGGAGTGGTGTTATATCTGAGAAATTAGGTGGCTATCAAGTTTTTTCATGGTTTTCCTTTTATTGGTTGATAGATTTGATTGATGTACTGAGACAGAGTCTCACTGTCACCCAGGCTGGAGTGCAGTGACACAGTCTTGGCTCACTGTAGCCTCGACCTCCTAGGCTCAAGTGATCCTTCCACCTCAGCTCCCAAAGTAGCTGGGACTATAGGCCAGCACCACCACAAATGGCTAAATTTTGTAATTTTTGTAGAGATGAGGTTTCGTCATACATTAGTCTGTTTTCACACTGCTATAAACAACTACCTGAGACTGGGTAATTTTTGAAGAAAAGAGGTTTACTTGACTCACAGTTCTACAGGTTTAACGGGAAGCATGACTAGGAGATCTCAGTCATGGAGGAAGATGAAGGGGAAGCAAGGACCTTCTTCACATGGCGGCAGGAGAGAGAGCAGAGGGGAAAGTGACACACACTTTAAACTGTCAGATCTCGTGAGAACGCACTGTCATGAGAACAGCAAGGGGGAAGTCTGCCCCCATGATTCAGTCACTTCCCACCAGGCTCCTCACCCGACACGTGGGGATTACAGTTAGAGATGAGATTTGGGTGGGGACAAAGAGCCAAACCATATCACGCCACGTTGCCCAGACTGGGTGCTAGATTCCTGTGTGTTGTTTTGGGGCACTTTATACTTTTGTTATTTACCAGTATTTGAGAAGCTTACGATGGTTCACAAAACTTTCTCTTCCTATGTGGGTGCTGCGTGTGTTTTTGAGTGAGCTGATGATACGCTCGTGGCCAGCACTGTTCTGTGCTGTGTTTCTCCACCCAGTGTGTGGACATCTTGCCACGTGCACAGGTAATAGTCCTTCTTACACAGAGGGATGCGAAGGTTGAGTCAAATCAGCGTTCAAGGAGATGCTGATAAATTGAGAACTGCCTGACAGCAAGTGACACCAAAACCTCAACTAAAATGATCAGTAAAGATCCATTAAGAAAATATCGGCCGGGCGCCGTGGCTTACGCCTGTAATCACAGCACTTTGAGAGGCCGAGGTGGGTGGATCACAAGGTCAGGATACCTAGACCATCCTGGCTAACACAGTGAAACCCCGTCTGTACTAAAAACATAAAAAATTAGCCAGGCGAGGTGGCGGGTGCCTGCAGTCCCTGCTACTCGGGAGGCTGAGGCAGGGGAATCGCTTGAACCCGGGAGGCAGAGATTGCAGTGAGCTGAGATTGCGCCACTGCACTCCACCTGGATGACAGAGCAAGACTCTGTCTCAAAATAAATACGTAAATAAATAAATAAATAAAAATAAACCGAGAACCAGAAAACAGGGGTTGTGGTATAAACCTTGGTGAGGACCTTGGAATTCAAGGTCAAAGGCAGAGCATGCCCCAGGGAGTGGAGAGGGTTCCTGCAGCATGTGCAGCTGTCCCCCCACCCTGGAATCCTGGTTTCTCCTCACTGCTTTCAGCTCCTCCAGGATCCTTGCCTTTCCACCTCATTGGTGGAGTTGCTCCATCGAAACCCGAGACTCCGCTCCAGGCCTGGCCTCAGCTCCATCTCTGCCCATGGCTGACGGGGGCTCCCTCATCTACCCCAGGGCCTGTGCCTTCCTCCTTCCTCCTGGTGGCATTTCCATGGTGGGGGCCCTGCTTGTCCCTGGGGTGCAGGAATTCTGCAGCACCTCTGGCACTCTATTCCTGCCTTCTTGCCTGGAGTTTCACTGCTGTCTGCAGGCCTTTGAGAACACAGGCAGGGAGCTGCCAGAAGCCCTTGGGAGCGTGGCGATTAGGGATTGGATGCCCTGTGCGAATAGCAAGGAGGATGATTCTTGACAGAAAATGTCGTGGTAACTTAAATTTCTCTGAGGTCAGCTTGCTTGTTGTTAATTAAGTTCTTACCAAGAGAGCTGGGCACGGTGGCTCACGCCTGTAATCCCAGCACTTTGGGAGGCCAAGGTGGTGGGACTTGAGGTCAGGAGTTCGACACCAGCCTGGCCAACATGGTGAAGCTCCATATCTACTAAATATACAAAAATTAGCTGGGTGTGGTGGTGGGCTCCTGTAATCCTAGCTACTCGGGAGACTGAGGTGGGAGAATCACTTGAACCCAGGAGGCGGAGGTTGCAGTTAGCCCAGGTTGTGCCACTGTACTCCAGCCTAGGCGACAGAGCAAGACTCTTTCTCAAAATAAAAATAAAAAAAGTTCTAATCAAGAAAGCAATGCTGAGTACTTCTCCAGCGCTGCTTCATGTCGGTCTATGTCTCCAGACATGGGCCTCTTGGATGTTACTGGAAAGGGTAGTGTTTTAATATACATGCAGTTTTCACATGGATTCAAGGATGGCATGGGTGGGATTACTCGACTTTATAGCATATTAAGTGCTTATTTGGTGCCAGTTATGGACTCATACTAGGCAGATGCCATGAGGAATGTCCAGTGGAAGATGTTGGATTCTGACTGCAGGAGAGGAAACCAGGTATTCGACCCTCCAAATAGATGACAGATTGTGTGGTACCTCACTGCATCATTGGGTGTCCAGACGAGAGATTGCAGGCGAGACAAGGACCTAAAGAAAGTGGCAAGTGCCCTGAAACCACCAGATAAGGCCTCCTCGGAGCAGACTAGACTGCCCTGAGCTTTGAGGGGTGGCTGTGAGTTGAGATGGGGGAGCATTCCAGGAAGGGGCAGGAGGGTATGGGTGGGAGGGAGAAGGAGAGTGGAAGGAGGTGGTGGGAATTGGTGGTTCTCTTCAGAGCCCAAATGCTGGAGTGGAGGCTGACAGCCTCCTTCCACCCCTGGTATTCAGCGCCGAGAAGAGGAATGTGGACGAGGATATGCTCTGCTAATCAGAGGCAATATTAGAGATCCTGAGCTGACACACTGGACATTGATATATGGGTTTATTTGTTTTGTTTGTGTTTTAAAATAAAGGTTAAGATCTTCCAGAGAAGACATAGGAAGAGAAATGGGCATTATTTTTCCAGGGGTCTCTTAGTATGTAAATAACCTGAGTTCTTAAAGGTTTTATCTTATAGAATTTTTTTATTAGTTCTTTTTATTTTTGTCGTGGGAAAACCTCAGAAGCTTTCCTGGAAACTTGCATGTCTGCTTTCAGAGTTTTGTGGCTCTTACTAGGAGCCCCTTTGGGGGTGCAGGGCCAACAGGTCCCCATCCCTTAACACTGCCAACACTGCATCCCGGGAAACCCCCTGGGAGATTTTAGGACTGACACCTCCTCTCCACTCAGCCTCCTGGGAGATTCTGGGGCTGGTACCTCCTCTTCACTCAGGCTGCCTCCATCAGCTGAAGAGGTGAGAGTGTCATAGCATGACATGCTGTGTATGTGCAATGTATTTGTAGACAATACTGATCTGTCGATCCGGCAGTCCCACTCCTGGGTATCTACCCAGAGGAAAAGAAGTCATTATATGAAAAAGATACTTGTACACGCATGTTTACAGCAGCACAATTCACAATTACAAAAACTGGAACCAGCCCAAATGCCCATCAATCAACAAGTAGATAAAGAACGTGAGAAATACTAGTCAGCCATAAAAAGGAATGAATTAATGGCATTTACAGCAACCTGGATGGAATTGGAGACCATTACTTCTAAGTGAAGTAACTGAGGAATGGAAAACCAAACATGGAATCTCTTCTTCCTCCTTTTTCTTTCTGCCTTTCCTTGTTCTCATACTTAAAGACAGCGTGTTGAGAGCTGTATATTGCTGTTGTTTTTGTATTCTCCAATCTGACGACCAGTGTCTTTTATTTGGAGTATTTAATCCCTTGCTTTTTGTTTGTTTAATAATCTCTTTATAAAACAGCTGAATGATACATTGATGTATAAATTTATAGATGTTGAAAGGCACAAATCTGAAGTATACAGCTTAATCGGTTTTGGCAAGTGCTGACACCCCTGTAACCCCCACACTGGCATATTTGCACTAGAATAAAGAACATCTCCATCACCAGTCTCTGGACATTGGATGCATTTACCAGTGTTGCTGGGTGTCTTTCTTCCATACTCCCGTCTGGAATCTGAACCTCAGCAACTCTGGTTCCTTCAGACTGAAACTTTTTATCACACTGTATTTTCTTGTTTCCATCAATAAAGGAAGGATTTAAACGATGTTCTGCAGTTTTCTCTGCATTTACTCTCTGTAATCCTTCTCTCTCCAAACAAAATGATCACCTCTTTAAAACAGGCAATGAACATCAAGGAAAACCTTGCATAGGCTGCAAAGGGCAAAGTGCTCTCATTTGCTTGCATTGGGAAGTAATTTCTTTTAAATATGCATAGAGACAGACTAATAACAAAATCTGTTGAGTGTGTAATGTGATAGTCATTCTTTAGAAGTGCTGGACCTTTGTATTTTAATCGTTCTCAGAATTAACATGCCAGTTGTGTGATGTGTAAAAATTCTTTTCTGGCTGGGTGAGGTGGCTCATGCCTATAATCCCAGCAGTTTGGGAGGCCGAGGTGGGCAGATCACCCGAGGTCAGGAGTTCAAGATCAGCCTGACCAATGTAGTGAAACCCTTTCTCTACTAAAAATATAAAAATTAGCCTGGCGTAGTGGTATGTTCCTGTAATCCCAGCTACTCGGGAGGCTGAGGCAGGAGAATCGCTTGAAGCCGGGAAGCAGACGTTGCAGTGAGCTGAGATTGCACCACTGCACTCCAGCCTGGGTGACAAGAATGAAACTCCGTCCCAATAAAAAATAAATAAATAAGTCTTTTCCCTCTTTTTTTTTTTGGACTGTGTTAAATTCAGTGGAGCAAGGTCTCATTTATATCCTCCTTAGTCATAATTTGGGGTAATTAGTATAGTGGTTGGACTGCCATTCATCTCTTACAGCTAGGAAAATGAGGTTTGCGAGACGAATACAATAAACGGGATTAAGTCATTTGATGGCATGCTCATACTTCCTAGGAGAATTAAGTCTTTTCAGGTACCGCCGTATGTATGAGTCCTTCTTAACTCTTATTTCCACCAGATCTCCACCAAGCAGTTTAGAACCGATGGACTCCAAGTCTCCCTCTGGATGAGACATTCTGAGTTCTTGCCAATGTCATGCTAAGCTGGATGGATAATTTCCTTTGAAAACAAGTAGCATTTCATCTTTGGAAATTTATCATTCTTCAGACTTGTCACTCATCTCTCCCCTCTCATAACTGACCCCCTGCTGTACTCCAGGGTTTGACTGATATTTGCTTTTGTATTGTAATTACTATTTAATAGCCAGCCCTCCTGAGGTTTGCTTCACGGCAGCCACATCGTATTGCAGGCAGAAAATGTCACATCGCCTGAAGCTGTTGGGGTAGTGTGGTTGTGGTCCTTTGGGTATTTGCTGGCACACCTGGCTCATGACATCGTGCAGAGCTAAACAGGCTCCAGGAGTAGGAAGAAAACCCTGCCTGGAGTACTTGAAATTACCTATCACAGTGGACGCTGAGTCTGCCTCTCAGCCTGTCTTGAATGCCAGGCTATTACAAATCAGCTTTATTTATTTTGTGTTTGAATTTGGACTTTCCTGTTCAATAATTTAATATTTTTAAATGACACCTTTGGTCTTTTTTTTTGTCGGAAGCGAGGGTCAGGTTAGCCAGCCTGCAATTGCTCTGCTCTCTCCGCCCCCCAGTGTGTAGTCATTAGCTTATAATTGTTTTCTGAACCTCCTCAGAGCCTGATGTGATCTTGCTCTCAACCCTTCTTGACCTTCCAAGGTAGGTAAATGAGGTTTTGCTTTCTCTATGAATTAAATATGTCATATCTATTTGAAATGTTCCTGAACCCTTGATGCTGTATTTTGGCAAAATACGTACCATTTTCAGAGACTATAAGACCCATCCATTTATATTTCCTTTTATTAGGAGATAGAATCATTTTCTTAGGTGAGCAGTTATCAGCTAATGTTCACCTCGTTCACCTTCTTGGAGGAAGGGGCTGCTGGCATTTTTGCTTCAAATGCAACCATTTGAAGTATCTGATTTAGAACTTTTCGTACCCGGTGCAGAGGCCACTTGTTTCTGCAGGTGTGTCATGGTGGTCTGTCCTCTGTGCCATTGAACTCCCAGAGTCCTCTGCAAAGTACATGTAATAATTATTGCCTGTTAATTTGTGGACACTGTATGTGGGACTTTTTTTTTTTTTTGCCTGTTTGAAACTTCCTGCCTTTAGGAGTAGACAGTGACCTTTCATAGGTTTAATGCTTCTGTTGTTCTCAGGTTTGAGAAGGTGGTGTGTCCCCTGGGTCCCCTTCTTACATGAAATCCAACCCAGAGGGTCAGTGTGTTTCTTGTGTGTTTCTGTCTTCACTCTTCTGTCTGCTTCCATCTCTTTCCTGGTGAGTCTCTGCCCTGTCATAAGCAAATAACCTTAGTTGTTTTCTCCCCAGTGACGGTGGCTTCAATCGCTGTGGATTTCCTGGCCTGATTTCAAAGCTAGGGGAAAATGCCTGTGTCCTGATTCAGAACAGGGAGTCTCTTTATTTCTTCTATCTTGCCATGGACAAACAGAATCATGGCCCCTTATGAGTTCTTTCTAAAAAAATCACCTTTATTGAGGTAAAATTTACATGAAAAAAAAATAGAACCATTCGAAGTATCTGATTTTGGATCATTTTGAAAATGTCCCAAATGTCCTCTCATCACCATCATAATCCCACAATGAAGAGCTGGAACATTTCGCCACCCCAGTAATCTCTCTTTGCTGGCCTCCAGTGACGCTTATACATGTGGTGGTTCTTCACGGGAAAGCAGCTGACCTCAAAGCGGGTGAACATGAGCCCTGCTTTCCTTTCCTCTTTGACTTCTTCTGCGATCCATCCCTAAACTACAGGATTTTGTTCATGTGTGTTCCTATTTTCTCTCTATTACCATGAATGACTGCTGGTGCCACAGGCTGGGGAAGGTTAATTGTAGTAACAAAGAGGAGGTTTTCCCGGCAGGAGCCGTTTCCTTACCCAGGAAACAAACAAATGCTTTCCTTTCTCACAGTCATCTTCTCCTTCTTGTGTAAGTAGAAATATTAGCCATACTCAGTCTGTCCAGGTCCTGAGAATTGGTGTCTGCCTGGGTCTGGGTTTGTATTAGTCTGTTCTCATGCTGCTAATAAAGACATCCCCAAGACTGGGTCATGTGTAAAGAGAAAGAGGTTTAGTTTAATGGACTCACGGTTGCACAAGGCTGGGGTGGCCTCACAATCGTGGCGGAAGGAGAAGGAGTAGCCAAGGCACATCTTACATGGCGGCAGACAAGAGAGCGTGTGCAGGGGAACTGCCCTTTATAAAACTGTCAGCTCTCATGAGGCTTATTCACTCTTATAATATCATGAGAACAGCATGGGAAAAACCCATCCCCATGATTCAGTTACCTCCCACTGAGTCCCTCCCACAATACGTGGGGATGATGGGAGCTATGATTCAAGATGAGATTTGGTTGGGGACACTGCCAAACTGTATCAGGGTTGCAGAGGCTTATGTGGGAGAATCAAGAATGACAGCAACTGTCTGGCTGTGGAAGGAGACAGAACCTGTCCCTGGGCCTTTGTCTCCTTTCCCCTTGCCCCACTTTGAGCCCTGGGGAGCTGGATTCCCCCCTCACACTCCTTTGGCTCCCTTCTCATCTCTGTACACAGCCCCAAGCACAAATTAACTGCTCGTTTTCCTGGCCGTGCTGTGCTTTGCTGTCTCCGTGTCTTTGCAAGCAGGGATCTTTCTCCCTGGAAGGCCTATTCTCTTCCTCTCTCCCAGGACAGCTGCCTGTCAGCAGTCAGCCTTCTATATCCAGTGCAGAGGCCACTTGTTTCTGCAGGTTTGTCCTGGCGGCCTGTCCTCTGTGCCATTGGACTCCCCGAGTCCTCTGCAAAGGACACCATGTTTTCATTAAACACATAGAGGAGGCATGTTGGTGAATGTCATCTGCAGATCTGTCTTCCCTCTCAGGGCAAAGCTCTTGGCCACTGAGCACTTTTCCTGGCATGCCATAGGTTCCAACACTTTCTGGACAAATGAATAAGTGAACTGGAGATCAGAAAGTTATTTTGAAAATGCACCTGCTGTGGCGTTTGAGGAGACATAAAATACCTGGTGCCCTCTTTTCCCAGGACCCCTCCAAGCTGGGCGAGCCATCCTGGCTCCTTGGCAGGGCCTTATCTGGTGAGCCTTGAGGGTGTGCTTGGGTGCCAGCGTTTTCCCCACCCGTTGCTTCGTTAGTTTTTGCTCCTGACCTACTGCTTTGATTTGAGAAACCGTTTGGCTATTAAAATACGAGTTAATCATGTAAGAAACTCACTAACTGAACTTCATAGTGAGGAAGTATGCTTCCTGTTGATAGATAATAAAACAGAGTGGAATAATTTGAATTCTTTATAGTAGATGTGATTATAAACGATTTCCTCATTTACTCATATAAAAGGCTAAATGGAAGATGATTAGTGAGTTCTGTTTTCTGTTTTTCCTAAGGTGATTTTTTAATCTTCCCAACAAATTTCTGCGGTACAGGGAAGAAAAAGAAAAACCCATTAAAATTTGCCTACAATCTTTAAGAAGCTGTTTAAAACTTCAGAACTGAGTAATCTTTCTGCCCCCTTAGTATATTATGGCAGAGGAGAGAAAACAAATTACAGACAACCACTCTACCTTGCTTTAATGTAGAATTAGGATTGCTTGACATCTTCTGACCGCATTATTGTGCTGCTGATACTTGTCATAAATGTAGTGATGAGATTCTGGATATAAAAATATTTATATTTTTCCATCTCTTGTTATATTATCCCTAAAAAATTAATATTTGTAATAGGTCTAAATCCTTCTCAATCCTATTATTTAATATTGTTCTGCAATTTGATGATTAAAGAATTGTTATTTTTTTACCTCCTTTATCCTTAAATCCTTCACCCATAATCTCCTGTTTATAATTGTGGATGTCTAATGACTCATAATTAGTTAATTCTTGGTTGGTGAGTGAGTGTTTCATATTGCAATTAGGAAGATAATGCATAAAGCCATTTCTAGTTAAATATATGTATGTTCTTTACCAGGCTTGGGTTCAGGAGGTCTGTAGTTACCACGTTATAATAATCTCTGACCTTATTTTTATTAAGCAAAGACTTCTGGTTCAAAGACCCTCTGTCACCAGCAGGCCGTTCTCATTCAATCTAAGCATGTTGAAAAAGGCCCTTTCCCTAGATGGGCCCGGGAGCACTACTGGGGTTGTGGCTGTCCTCAGGGTGTCTGAGCACTTCTTTGGTAATCTGCAGGGGAAAAGACCAATACTGGTAATGCCCCATTCAGGTGCAGTATTCTGTCCAACAAGGCACGATTGCCTGCCTGGGAACAGGGGGCTGAGATACACCATTGATTGCTTCCTATGTCACTTGTCAAGGGGAACACAACACAAGGGAATGTCTGCACAAAATGTATTTTGCTCTACCTTTCTGACAGGTTTCCATGAGGGGATGGAGCTCAAATTTCACAGGATGTTCCATGCAGAGTAGGTCCTCCCCTAGGGATGCTCCTGCTGCCCTCACTCCACCTGTCTGCCACCCACCAAGGCACAGAGACCCCAACAAATGTGAGGAAGAGGGTGGGGATTGGTTGATGGGCAGAGCTGGCTCTGTGAAAGGGGGTTAATCTGAGGCATCTTACCTCCTGAAGACTTGGGTGGTGGGAGGGAGATGTTTCCGGAACCTGGGGCAGCTACTGTGACATTGAGACCACCTTAGCCTGGGTTGGGATGGAAGACTGGAAATCTTGCCTTTATTCCTGTCTTGTTCATTGTTCTCTGATCGATTCTCTGCATTTTAGCCCATTGTCTTCCCAAAGCTGGATTCTTACCTCTTCCCCTCAACCCCTGGCCTCTGTAATAATGGAGAAACCTTGGGTCTGGAATTTGGAGGTGAAGAAAGGGAGGTTAAGAATCCTTATCCTTTTGCTTTCTTTATTATGTGACTTCCTGGATCTTTTCGTACAACAGTAAGCAGACTTTTGTGAACTAGTATATATTAAAAACCATATCAATGCCAACTAAACAAATTATATCCACCAGATACTTTTGAGCCCTCTGGTGTGTGCTAGGCAATATTCTAGGCATGGAGCTTTATCAGTGGGCAGGGGGTACAGGTGGCGGTAATATACAGCTTATTTTCTCATCAGGGCAAAGAGACAGAGAATTGCATTATCCATCAGTTAGTGATAAAACAACAAATACTCATTGCTGTTTATTATCCCTGTCATCTTATTTAAGAAAGGAACTCTTGGCCGGGCACGGTGGCTCATGCCTGTAATCCCAGCACTTTGGGAGGCCGAGGCAGGCGGATCACGAGGTCAGGAGATTGAGACCCTCCTGGCTAACATAGTGAAACCCCGTCTCCACTGAAAATACAAAAATTAGCCGGGCATGGTGGCGGGCGTCTGTAGTCTCAGCTATTGGAAAGGCTGAGGCAGGAGAATTGCTTGAACCCAGGAGGCGGAGGTTGCAGTGAGCCGAGGTTGCACCACTGCACTCCAGCCTGGCAACAGAGTGAGATCCTGTCTCAAATAGAAGAAAAAAGAAAAAGAAAAAGAAAAAGAAAGGAACTCTTTGCCTTCTGAGAGCAGGAGGGACCTGGGCTCTTCATAGAGAACAGATCTAAATTATATAAGCCATTATTATTTTTTCCCCATTTTTCTTATTGTGTCACAGTCCAGTTGTGGGACATTGTGGATCACTCCAGGCTGCACACAGGCATTTGGGAGGCATGGCTTCTTTCCGGGTACTATGCCTTTTTAGAGCCTTTGGTGATTTTATTCATACTTGCTTTCATTCAACAAATGTTTTCCAGCACCAGCTGAAGGCCAAATGCTATGGGAAGTGCTGGAAAGGTATTAGAGCCTCAGCTCTCCAGGAGTTCCTGAGTCAGTGCAGGGATGCAAGAGGGATTCAGTGAGGGAGACACAGCCCCCCGCCCCTTACAGTCCTGGGCTGTGCTGCAGTTGGATGAAACTGCTATGCAGGTCTTACGAACCAGCCCTGGAAAC
>NW_012122376.1:1619797-1686902 GCF_000951035.1 Colobus angolensis palliatus | reverse complement strand
CCACCCCTGGTACAGGAAGGGAACTTGGTCTTCATCATGTGACCACCCACTTATGTAGACTCCCCACATTTCCCCCCAAATTAGTCCTCAGAAGTTGAGTAACCTTCTCTTTGAGTCCTTGTACCATTTTCATCTGAAATGAAAAAACACATTTGCTTGAAACCTCCATGCTAGCTTGGCATGATTTTAGAAGTTACCTGGCAGAATGAATACAAAAGAAGCAAAGAAATTTAACATGTACTTGGCATTTTCTTGTTGGCATGAACATAATTGTTGGATGTCATTGTAAATAAACCTTTTGGTCACTTTAAAAATAGAACAATTGGCTACATTGCAGAGATCATGAAAGATCATGAATATGTACATAACAGATAATTTTTTAAAAAACAACTGCTAATATTATTTAAATGGGTGCTTGTGGCTTGGGAAAAAATTTTCTGTGGTTCATAAAAAGTGCTATGTCTTAAGCACTTCAGATTGACCTAAAATGATGACAGAAATGGGTTTTGGTGATGATGAAGACACTCATGTCAAAGGGACATGTAAAAAGTTAATATAAAATAGTTTTATGAAATGGAGAGTGGACAAAACTGCGCTAAGTTAATATTCCTGTCCATGAATATTAGATAGGAATGCATAGTTAAATTAATAACATGTTTTAGTAGGCACTTGGCTTCTATCCGTATCTGTAAAAGTATAAATACTTGAGATGGCCAAAACTTGACATTTTCTCATGGTAATGCAATTCTTATTTCATCCAGAGTCACCTCACTCATAGGGACACAAAGCATTTCTGTAGAGCTGAATTGTTAAGAGAAGGGTTCATGGGCTACATAAGCATCCAGAAGGCCAAGGGATGTGGTCAGGCTGGTGGAAGAAAAAGCACTCTGCAGCTTGTGCTTAGAGCACCAGGTTCATTAAATATCTAAATGGGCATTTTTCTAAACGAGTGACTTTTTTCGTGATTTGTGTGTGCTAGATTCAAACTTTGCTTGGCAAAGTAATGTGAGTTTTCAGGAGATGGGCTTACAATTTTTCACGCGGAAGAGGAAGCATCAGCTTCTCCAGTGGGTGCTGAGACGTTCTGTGATGTTTAGAGAATCCGGTTAGATGGATCATTGTTTTATGACATTGAACCTAGTGTTGACCGAGTCATGAAAATTCATACTGAGCTGAGACTGTGATGCTAACAGGGGCAGGGGAGTGGAGCGGAGGAGTGCCGCTTTGTGGGCCTGTCTTGGGGAGAATATTGAGCAGAGTGTTGGTCCCTGGAGCCTTTAGGGTGGATTGTGGTCCTGTGACTCCTTCCGGGAAATAGTCAGGGGCTCACCTGGGGTGGGCAAGGGAGACTCCTTCAAGTTAGGCCACAGACCCCATTCTCAAGAAACATCCCCCACTCTTGCTCAGGTGTCCCTGTGAGTTTTGGGGTAATAGCCAAGCCTTGGTGAGGTTACTCTGATGAAAGGTAAGTAGCATTGTAGAACTAGGAATTGGCATCATTGAGGACCATTTACCTAAAGTAGAACCAAAATAATTTGGTATTAATTGGTCACTAAATAGATAATGAAGCTTTGGCTACAAATACACATCTTGGAAATAATGTGGACTCTCACCCTGAGCTTCCTTCCTCATAGCTTTATTTTTATACACAATTGTATTGATCAGATTCTAGACCTTCCCAGCTCCACAGCTGAATTATTTAATTTTCTCTGATGATCATCTCAGTTCATTTTCCAATAAATGTAATTATTTTCTTGCCATCACTTTTGTATTTAGTTGTGGTTTTCTCCGATTTGCTCTAAATCATCTTGTACAAATGCACAGTGAAAGGCAACAGGTTTTCTCTTCTGATGGTGGCAATTATAAATGTAATTTTATTTAACTTGATAACCAGTGAGCTGCCACCAAGGGCCTCGTATTTTTCTTTATCATATGTTTGGGCACACTGGAATTATCAAATACCAAACCTTTTATAAATTGGATGTGCATGCTTTTGTCCTTTTCACTTATTGCACTGTTTACCATCGTCTTCTGTGACATTTTCTCTTGCCTTCAGTCAATTTTGAAAGCAGGCACATTCTTCTTCTGCAGCAAAACACCATTTTTTTCTTGATTGTAAACAGAGATGTCATTCCTGTGCTTGTGTTAAATATACTCATTAGAAATTATTAAAAACTGTCCAGCTGACTAGTGGTTATGTGCATGGTAGGTACCTCCACTGTATTTGTTTCGTTTGTCCTGGGTATATGTCTCTGAACTCTTGTTTTTATTGAAATTAATCTCTTGTTTCCATTACTGTCTCTGAAGATAACAATGATTATGGTGCTTTTTAAGTAACTCACAATGTGTTTAAACTGTGTGCAGGAAAGAGAATGTGAAAGGTATATTGTATGTATTGTAATGTTACCCCTCAAAATGAACCGGAAGCTGGGTTTTGGGAGGAGTCCATTTAAATGCATTTATGCTGACCTTTTCATGATTCTCACGTTTAATTGTGTTGCACTTCAGAGTCACCCAGCCTGAAAGGGACATAGAATCTCATGGTTGCCAGTTGGTCTGTGACTGTGCCTTCCTCAGTGGTCAAAACTGAAAGAGAAAGAGAGAAAGGAAAAGCCCTGCATTTGGAAGGTTGTATCCAGAGGAGTTTAACACTCCTCAGAGTCTAAGGGGCTTCCTGATGATACGGCCCCACTACTGCAGATAAATGCCCCCAACCTCCATGCTTAGTTTAGTGCACCAGGGGTCTGGAACCCTCTCTCCCTAACACACAAGACCATCCATGGCCGGGTCGTCCTCCACAGACTTCACCCCAGCCGTGCTGCAGTCACCAACACTTGCCTCCAGACTCCTGAGGAAGCTAGGCGGCTCCCCTGTGTCACCTTGGCTCTGCCATCCTGTTCCCTGCCCATGCACATGGAGTCCTGGACACGGTGGCCCACACTGCCCTCGATGGAGTGCCTTGTCCTTGGGCCTCTCCCGTGACTCAGCTCTGTTCCTGTTGGCCTTCTTGTCTCTGGTCAGCCTCTTTCGGTCTCTCCCGTGGACTTTGCTTCTTGCCCCTGTTCTCTGTGTGTTTTTTGATGCCCTTTCCAGTGGCCACTCCCTGGAGGCCCCCACATCCTGGAGTCAGGCCCCCTACCCCTCGGGCCTCCCGCGCCTCCTCCACCTGGCCCCTCCTCTTTTTTCCCTTGGCTTCTCCTGTGTACCCACTTTGTTTCCTTCCGTTCTGCTGTTCACTCCAGCCTGGGCAGGGAGTGGACGTGGAGTGAGCCCTCGAGTCCCCGGTCATGGCTGCTCTCGTCTCCAGGAGAGATGCCGCTCAGTGCTGGCGTGTGGAGACCATGCCGTTTAGTCTTCCCCAACCAGCTTTTCCTTTGGAGGAGAAAAGATTGTTTGACCTGTGGCAGTACTTTTAATTCCGTAACCGTAAGCTTTTCTTTCTCTTTTTTGGTGGCATTTATAAAAATTCCCTGTCCCACCTATCTGACTACATTTTAAAAACATTTATTATTAGTTTAGATGCCCATGTTTAAATCCCATCATGTAAAATGTTTGTTGAGACACAGCTAGAGGATTGTTGAAAACCACTGTAGAGAAGCAGGAGCTTGTTTAAGGGGTGGGAGGTGCGGGCGGCAGTTCTGGACAGTGACTGCTGTTCGGGACACTGGGATGGTTCTCCTTTCTGGCTTCCTGGGATTTTTTTTCCTGGGTAGGTTATATTAAACCTTGCCTAATGAAGGCACTGGCATTGATAGTGGCTTGCATTAGGCAAGACATGGCTGTTCCTGGGTACCAGGCAGTGACACTGGAACTCATTAAGAAGGTGACTAATTTCGGGGCCGTGTTAACATAGACTGAGGCTACATTATGGTTCCCAGGTGTTTGTCGGTGGCTGCTGGAGACCATCGTGTGGATCAGTCACAAGGTCTGCTGCAGTGTGAGTGACAGACGGTGACTTGCTGTCAGTACACAAGGGCACCCGGTGACTATTCCAAGAAGTGTCATTTTCCAGTGGAGAATGGGACTTTTTTTTTTTTTTCCTGTTAATAATTTATTTCTTAATTTTGGTAAAATACATGTAACATAAAGTTAATCCTTTTAACCATCTTAACATGAACAATTCAGTGGCATAGGGTACATTTTCAGTACATCACCACTAGGTAGTTCTAAATCATTTCCATCACCCCAAAAGGAAACCCCACAACCGTTACAGCCACTGTCTCTTTCCCCTTCACACTCCCTGGCAACCACAAATCTCTTTTCTGTCTCTACGATTAGCTTCTACTGCGTATTTCATATAAATGACATCATACAATATGTGGCTTTTGTTGGTATACGGCTTCTTTTACTTAGGATATTCTCAGGCTTCATCCATGTGTTGGCACCCCATTCCTATTCGTGGCTCAGTAGTATTCCATTGTATGGACAGACCACAGGTGTTATCCATTTACCTCCTGATGCACACCTGGCTTACTTCACCTTTTGGCTGTAGTGGATAGAGCTGCTGTGAGCATTCCTTTACAGGCTTCTGTTTGAACACCTGTTTTTAATTCTTTTGGGTATACATCGAGGAGTGAAACTGCTGGGTCTGTTTCTGTTGATTGAAGAAAGGATATTCTTTTTATTGCTCTGTCTGTATGGACCTCTCCTGTATTACTTCAGTGAGTTGTGAAGGTTGGTCTGGATCGCTTTGCCGTTTTCCTTTTTGAATTGTACCTTTATCTGTAGGTTGAACACAGGCGCTGTCTTTCACATTTTCAGATCTCTAAGATCTTCACTGGGGGTCAGGGTCCAAGGAATCAAAGCTTAGGCTGTGTTTGCTCCCGAGCAGGAGAGAGCGTTGTTTAGAGGGAGGGAGAAGGGGAATGCTTGAGGTCAGAATCACAGGACGGCATATCCGTCTTGAGATTTCAGAAATCACCATAGCTCTGTGCCCCTTCCTAGAGAACAACATGTCAAAATACAGCATTCCTAATCGAAGGAAGCAAAATCAGCTAAGTCGTAAGACCTGGGATGGTGACGAGTCTCAGAATGACCAAAAACACACCGACTCTGTTCTCAGGGAAGCTCCTGAGCCCTGACCGCATGCTCTGTAGACCCCTGCCCTGTGGGGGTCCATTCGTGCTCACACGGTTCATCCTCTGGGAGAAAGCATGACAGGGTGATACGAGGGAACCCGAGGGCCGGGATGAATTTCAGGATAAAAAGAGCTGACTGAGGGATGCTGCCATGGTACATCATCTAGATTTGCACTGCCCTATTGAAATTCAAATAAAATACAGCTAAATGTTCATTCCTCAGTCACCCTACCTGTATTTCAAGTGCCTGATGGACTTGTGCCCAATGGCGACTGTACTGGCCAGAGCTGCTGTAGAATAGTCCCATTGTTGGGGAAAGTTCTGCTGGTTGAGTCTGGCTGGACTGTAGACACAGGAGTGGCCACAGCAGTAGTGCTGGGAGCTGAGAAGGTGCCCAGTGCACGGAGGAGGATGAGCTGGATCGGGGAGGAGAGGTCAGGATTTGATCCTGGAAAGGTGTAGTTGTAGTCCTGGCTCTGTCATCCCCCAGCAAGGCGTGTCTCCTGCCATAGGGCCCCAGCCTACCTGTGTGCCCAGCACGGGCTTGGCACCGGCCGCCCTCTGTGCCACCCAGGGCAGGAGAGGGTTGTGCCGCATACGGGTCCTGATTGCTTCTCCATGATGAGAAGAGGACAGACACTCGGAGGAAACGTTCAGGAACCTTGACAGAAATCCCATGCTGCTCTGTCATCCAAGTGGCTTTTTGGTTTTCTAGGCATTCTTTTTTTTTTTGAGGCTGAGGTTCGAGCAGTTCTCCTACTTCAGCCTCCCAAGTAGCTGGGACTACAGGCCCCCACCACCACGCCTGAATAATTTTTTTGTATTTTTAATAGAGACAGGGTTTCACCATGTTGCCAGGCTAGTCTTGAACTCCTGACTTCAAGTGATCCACCTGCCTCAGTCTTCCAAAGTGCTGGGATTACGGACGTGAGCCACCGTACCCGGCAGACATTCGTTTTTATTACAATTTACAAAGGTATTGGTCAGAAATAGAATGAAAATGGAAGCAAATCCTAGTCTCCAGGTCCTGGGAGAATCCTTGCTTCAAGTGTCTCATGGGGTGAGGTGATGTATTCGTCTCTCAGGGCTGCTGTCACAAACAATAAAACAAGGGACTTCAAACGACATCAGTTTGTTCCCTCATCGTTCTGGAGGCCAGAAGTCCAAGAGGAAGGCATCACCGGGACCATGCTCTCCCCGAGTCTCTAGAAGGATGGAGGGCAGAATCCTTCCTGGTCTCTTGCAGCTTCCGGGGCTGCTGGCAGTCCTCGGTGTGCTTCCTGTGGTGTGTGCGGCTGGGCATCCAAATCTCTCTCTCCTTTTTCTTCTTTTTCTTTTCCTTTTTTTTTGAGACAGTGTCTCACCCTGTCATCCAGGCTAGAGTGCAGTAGTGTGATCTTGGCTCACTGCAACTTCCACCTTCCGGGCTCAAGTAATCCTTCTACCTCAGCCTCTCGAGTAGCTGGGACCACAGGCATCCAGGCTGGAGTGCAGTGGCATGATCTCGGCTTACTGCAACCTCCACCTTCGGGCTTAAGTAATCGTCCTACCTCAGCCTCCCAAGTAGCTGAGATCACAGGTGCATGCCACTGCGCCCACCTAATTTTTTGTATTTTTGGTAGAGACTGGGTGTTGCTATGTTGCCTTGGCTGGTCTTGAACTCCTGAGCTCAAGCCATCCTCCTGCCTCAGGTTTCCAAAGTGCTGGGTTTATAGGTGTGAGCCATCACACCTAGCCTTGGCCTTGTTTTTTTTTTTTCTTATAAAGATACTCGTCATTGGATTTAGGACCCACTGTAATTCTGATTTGCGTTTATCTGCAAAGATTCTGTTTATAAGTTCGTTTGTATTCATAGGCACCAGGATATCCTAGTCCATTTTGTGCTGCTGTAACAAAATACCTGAGACTCAGTAAAATACCTGAGTACTTTATAATGAACAGCAATTTACTGGCTCGCAGTTCTGGAGGCTGGCAAGTCCAAGGTCTAGGTGCTGGCATTAAGGGCCTTCTTGCCTGGCCATCCCATTGCAGAAGGTGAGAGGGTGAGAGAGGATGAGAGGGTGCCAAACTCGCTCTTTTACAATGACCTAATCCTCCCTATGTGGCTGAGGCCTCATGGCCTAATCACATTACTTCTAAAGTTCCTGCTTCTTTGCCTGCCTGTAGTCCCAGCTACATGGGAGGCTGAGATGGGTGGATCACTTGAGCCCAGGAGGTAGAGGCTGCAGTGAGTTGTGATCATTCCGCAGCCCTTCAGCCTGGGCGATGGAGTGAGAACCTGTCTCAAAAAAAACAACAACAAAAAAAACACCCATATGTTAATAACTGTTACAATGTCAATGTCAATTGAATTTCAACTTGAATTTTGGAGGGGACAGACATTAAAATGATAGCACAGGGATTAGGTCGTGAACATTTTTTGGCAGGGTCACAATTCCATGCACTGCATATGAGAGTGGAAGGGGTAGGCCTGTGGGTGGGGAGCCAGGGGCTTGAGCTCCACTCTGCATTCACTGTTTGCTCTACCCCAAAGCCTTCCCTTCCCCTGTCCTGCTCTGTCTACCTGTGAGTGTCTGTGTACCCTGGCAATCCTCGATGGCAGTGAGTCTGACTACTGGTAGGCTGGGCTAGAGCCTGGGACAGCCAGGCAGGTGGAGGGTGACCGAGGGTGGACGGGTGCATGGTGGACAGACAGAATAGCCTGCGAGATTCTGCCTCATTCCTGCATCTTTCTTCCTCCTTTGTCCTGCACACACTTCGTCTTACACCCGCTTCTGTTCCTGAAAGGCTCCATTTTGTCAGATTATTCAGACCATGAAGAAAACACAAGTGTGATGTGCTTCATTCTCCACTCACTGTTTGCAAAACCATTTTGCTACAGTTCAGACCCTTAAGATGCTGTGGAACTGGACCATTTTCCTGTCTGTCGACTTCTGAATTTTAAGTGTTTTTCAGAAAGTCTCCATCATTTGGAAGTCATGCTTTGCCTCCTGGAAGCTGTCTAGACAGGTAACCAATTTTCACCAATTTGGAGGCTATGGAGGCCTCTTCCAAGGATCGCTGCCCTCTCCATGAGCATCTTTAGCTAGATGACTGTGCTGGTATCAAGTGGAAAAAAAAAAAAAAGAAAGAATAGTTCAGTAATTTAATTCAAATTTGTTCTTGCCTAGATTAAGGTAATGCTTCTATTTGGTGTGACTTAATTCCTGGCAAATGGCTTGTGGGAGGTTAGGGAGAGCACCCTGACTCCAGAGCAGAGAGCAGAAGAGGGTGTTCTTGCTGTCTGTGCTGAGGTTGGCTTGGTCTTTCTTTTTCTCTTGCTTCATACTTTTTGCTTTGTGGCTTCTGCTGATTACCTAGTCATCAGCAGGGCATCATTGTAGCCGTATCCTGACACGCTGAGTTCTGGTGGCTTCTACTCTGACCCTTCCTGTTTTATAGATTATTCCATCCTTGACCACATTTTTTTCTGTTCTCCTGTGTGCCTAGCTTTGGGGAAATAAGGATGAGTTAGGTGCAGGCTTTGGTTGCTCATTTGAACAGTGATTCTGACTACGGTTAGAGAAGGGGTATGGGAGAGAAGTGCTGGGGATTTACTTAGCCAAGGCTGAAGGCAGAGAAAATGGTCATTGCTGCATGGCCCAGCTACCTGTGGCCAGAGAGGAGCCATGGCCCAGGTCTTGCTGGGCTGACCCAAGGACCGAGGAATTGTGTGTGCCAGGCACCCATCTGTGACACAACCACATGGGCCAGGAGCTATTTGTGTGTGTGTGTGTAGGAGCAATTAATGGACAGGATCCAGAGATGCTGAGAGCACTCCTGCACAGAGATGCTGAGAGCAGTCCTGCACAGTGAAGACAATATCAATATCCCTCTCCCTGAGAAACCCAGGAGACCCGTTACTCATTGTATTACATCATGCTTCAAGGAAGGCATAACAAATTGATTTGTGTAGGAACTTTAACAGGATTCATTGAAGAATCTCAGGAAGTTTGTGCTTTTTTCAATTTGGGCGTTGTGATGGAGAAACACGCAGATACTTGTAGGAACAATGTCCCTCAGGTGCTAAATTGACATTTGGGATGGAGTGAACCAAAGCATTGGTGGTGGAGATGGGGAATGCTATCTGAAAAACCGGAATCACCTTTAAGGAAGCTGATTACTAAGAGAATTGATTGCAAAAAGTATTTTTGGATTTAAAATACCTAAGATGTAGGCAGTCCTAATTTAATGATATAAGGAATTGAAGCAATTGTTGCCATCGTCTTTTTGTTCTGGACTGCTATCACATACACCTTAGAGATGCATCCTTGAATGTCTTCAAAGTTCTGTGGATTTCCTTTCTTCAGCCACCTCAGCCCATCACGTCCAGCCATCCGTCCTGTTTTATCAAGTCCCTAGAGTGGGTCCAGGGGCACCAATTGGCAGAGCTGGTCTTGGTGCATTTTCCCCTATCAAGTTTATCTGATTTCCGGAGACTGTTTGGCCCTTCCCCACATCTTCCAAAGACAGAACACTAAGGTGTAAAAGGAGGATTTGTGGACTATATGTTTTAGCTCAAAACCTCCAAGTGGAATCATTTTAATATGAATTTTCTTGAGAAATATGTAAATTAATAATTGCTTCATACATTATTCAAGAAAAACTTATTTTGTATCACCCATAGCTCTTCTAATCTTATATAAAGATATGCTAATGGGTTTAATTAAAATAATTATACTGAATAATGTAGCCTGAACTTTACTCTAAAATAGTATCTATTAATCATCATCAGTAATATTTTTAGCCAGAGAGACACTTACAACCTTAAGCTGATACTAGATGGAAAGTGTATTTATTGTTTGATTTTTCAGTTTGGATTAAGTTGGCATTCTCATGAGATCTGGGACAATTACATTTGCTTAGAGACGAGTATAAAATTTATTTCTGGGCTGGGCGCAGTGGCTCACGCCTGTAATCCCAGCACTTGGGGAGGCCAAGATGAGCAGATCACGAGGTCAGGAGTTCGAGACTAGCCTGGCCAACGTGGTGAAACCCTGTTTCTACTAAAAATACAAAAATCAGCCGGGCGTGGTGGCACACGTCTGTAATTCTGGCTACTCAGGAGGCTGAGACAGGAGAATTGCTTCAACCTGGGAGGTGGGAGGTTGCAGTGAGCCGAGATTGCGCCATTGCACTCCAGCCTGGGCAACAGAGTGAGACTCCGTCTCAGAAAGGAGAAAAAAAAAATTTTATTTCTTTAACCTGAAATATTTCAGCAATTAGAAAACTTTTAGCATCTTCTGCCTTTCCTGTTTCTTCTTTTTCCTCTGAAGCTTTGGTTTCAGTGTGTTCTTATCTGTTTGGTTCAGTTTTGATCTGACTTTCCCTCCCAAGAGTTGTGATTGCTGAATACAATGAGTTCCTGATTGCCTGGATATTAAGAGGTGAACCAAACCTTAAGAGGGACACTTGGCAGCCCGCCTGTCTTAATATAAACAGAAATAGCTTTACCACTGGCTGGATTTCTCTCTAATTTTGTTTGTGTTATCTTTCTGTGGCTTGCTGGCTTTCCGTCAGTGCTCAGTGAATGGTTGGGAGCCCTTATGCATTTGGTGGTAATTTCAGTTTCTCCTTAAGCCTCTCTCATGCCTGAGTGTGCATGGGACCCAGGTGTATGTTCTTGGTGTGTCACTGGGTCCTGCCCACGTGTTGATTGGTCCGAGGACTAAATGCAGGTAGAATCAGACCGTCCCCACTCAGGTGGATAGACAAAAGCTTTACCAAGTTGATAGAATAACAGAAGCCAAGACTTAAACTGCCATTAAGTTAATCTACCTAAGTTTAAAATCAAATCTGAAGAAATTACTTGCCTAAATAGCAAACATTTATTTGGTAAGTTCACTTATAACTTAATGAACAGGCGAGGAATAAAGAAAGCTAAAATTGGTGACTTCATCTAAATTTTGTAGAAAGTACTTTTCTCTGTTCTTGGCTGGGCAAGGCCATAATGGGTTATTCATACAGTTCCATGGTCCATGGTTCATACCTGTGGGGTCAGGGGGCGTGAGTTAGCCTCACTCCAAACTCAGCTCTGTCTTTTGGGGACATCCCACGAACTTTGTCCTCCTTGCCACTTTTTGTCCCTCACCCCCAGTGAATTGATTTGTGATTATCCCGCTGTGCTGCAGGGAACCTTGCAGGTGCCCGCGAGGCCCCGTGGAGCAGATACCTGCTAAGGGACTGGCATCCTGGCCTCTCACCACAATTCAAAACAGCTTTGCACATTCTGAGCACAGTTTTATTTAAATAAAGATCGTCACTGATTTACACGAATAACAAAAGGCAAACAAAAACAGGTAAAATCTTCAGTGTCCTCAGTTTCTGTCACCCTGATCTTTTTTGTGATTTGAGAACTGATTCTGCTCAATACTTGCCACAATGTAGATGGCACTTTACAAATGGAAGTTTGTACTGAATGGAGATTCAGGTCTGAGAGACGTGCACGCGGAGGAGGTTTTCCATGTCAACACCTGCCTGGGTCCACACGCTGTCCTGCCGCCTCTGCTGGTGGTAGCGGTGGCCAAGGTCTGTTGAGCAGGAGCAGTGAGTCGAGCATATCACACGCACAGCACATCATTCCATTCTCCCACAGCCCATGGAGGCAGACCTGTTGAGCACCACTGTTTTGCCCATGAGAAACCCTGATAGGAAATGCTACCTTCCCAAATTCACACAGCGAGTGGTGGAGGAGCCTGGACAGCGCCCCAGGGCCCTGACCTCGTCCACCATGGCGCTGCCTTCCTTTGATGGTGCTGGTTAGGGTCCCCCACACGCGTTCATGAATTTTTATTTTTGGAAGTGTCTTTCTGTAGATAAGATTCCACCCAGCACTATCTGTCCACAGGGCAGGTGTCCCCTGCTTCGTCTGTTGGTTGCTCTGTGTCTTGGCAAGCTATTGAGGCAGGAGCTGTTTTCACTCGAAAGAGACCTGAATTTAGTGAAGCTGCCAAACTCCACAGAGGAAACTGAAGGTTTTTCCTGCAAGCACAAGCAGAATCCAAAACACTTGAAACTCTGGACAAATAACCAATATTAGAAATGAATCAAGTTAGGTGTGGCTCTTACAATAGTGGGTAATGGAACCCTCCTGCCAAGGAGAGCCAGAGCCAGTGGTAGGAGGGAATCCAAGTTCCCTTTGCATCTTGTCTTTGTCTCACTAATCCAACTGGATGGAGAAGACAATTTTTTCCCTTAGTTAAGGAGGTGATTTCTGTGGCTGAACACAGAGAGGAATTCTTGAAAATAAAGAGATCACGACTATATATGAAGTTTGCAGTCAGTCTGGGAGTCATGGAGGGTCGACTGCCCAATGTGCTCTGCGAGGACAGAAGGAAACAAGGCAGACTGAAATAGGCCCTGTCCTTACCTGTGAGGAGCTTATTGTCTTTGCGGAATACGGACAAACTGACCTGCCATTGCAGTCCAAATAAGAATGTCTCTAGATGCTGTATTCCTCTATTTTGCATTGCTATAAAGAATACCCAAGCCTGGGTAACTTACAGAGAAAGGAGGTTTATTTTGGCCCCTGGTTCTGCAGGGTGCACAAGAAGCATGGTGCAGTCATCTGCTTCTGGTGAGGGCTTCCGGAAGCTTCTGCTCATGATGAAGGTGAAGGGGGATCAGGCGTGTCACATGGCAAGAGAGGGAACAAGAGAGAGAGCGGGGAGGCGCCACTGTCTTAAACCGCCAGTTCTCATGTGAACTAATAGAGCGGGAACTCACTGGTTGCTGCGGGGAAGGCACCGAGCCATTCGTCAGGTACTGCAGGGAGGGTACCAAGCCATTCGTCAGAAACCCTCCCCTGTGACCCAGACACCTCCCACTGTCCCCACGTCCATCACTGGAATTACGCTTCAGCGTGAGAGATGGAGAGGACACACATCCAAACAATGTTGGATTCCTAACCTGGCATCTGTGTGTCCTGATCAAAATGTTGTCTAAGCTAAGGACTGAGGGGTACCAGAGTCTAACTGTGTGTTTGGGGTGGACTTGGGTGGGGCGGCAGAGCAGTGACTCCAGAAGAGGGAACAGCATGTGCTCGAGCCTCTGAGCTGGCAGAGGGGCCTGGCCCATCTGGGAAACTGGAAGAAGCTCGGCTTGGTGGGAGACAGTCCTGCAGGTACCAAGAATGAGTCTGGGGCTGTGGGGCCAGAGCCCACAGCCCTCCATGGGTGCAGAGTAGGTTCCTTGTGTCCTGTAAGCAGGGGACGTTGCCACAGTGTCTAAATTCCATTTGCATTTTCAGAAGGCTGCTCTGGCGGCCAGTGAGGAGTGTCCTTGAGGAGTCAGCATGGAGGCAGGGAGGGCGGGTGGGAGGCTGTGGCAGCAAAGCCAATGGGAGGCAGTAGCGGTGCAGCCCAGGTGCTGTTTGTCCCAGGGGTAGTTAACAGCCTGAACCAAGGGCTCTGTCGCTGTCTAGAAGGGGGCTGTGAGGAAGAGAGAACGCCCGGTATGATGCCCAGGCCTGTGGCACGCAGCTGGGGCTTGGCGTTGCAGTGCCTGGCACTGGAATCCCTAGGGAAGGCGAAGCCGCTGTGGCTTCCACCAAGGCAGGGGGAGTTTGCAATGTTTAGGGTCAGCAAGGGTGGAGCCTAGTGGGTGTAGGGTGTGGGTGTTGGGCTCAGGAGGAAGGAGAGCCCTGGAGATGGATCAGAATTGGGAGTCATTGGCATGGCAGGAGGTGAGGTCCCTTGGGGGATATGTGGAGGGACCCCGAGGAACCCACAGGCAAGGGGCTGGGGGAGCGGAGCCCCACACAGGGAGCTGGAAGGAGGGTGGAGAGGAGGGCGGCCACCCTGGGAGCGAGGGCCACGAGTGCCCCAGATGTGAGGTGGCCAAAGTGTCATCAGAAAAGCCACTTGAGAACAGCCTGAAGTCATTGGGGCGTTGGCAGGAACAGAACTGTGGTGCGGGCCAGAGTCAGGCTGCAGTGGGAGTGAGGAGGGGCCGTGCGGGAAGTGGATGTGGGGCCCGGCCCACTGTGTGGGTGTGGGTGGGGACTTGTCTGATGGCTTAAGTGATCCTCCCAGCCATGTGGAACTGTGAGTCCAGTGAGTCCTGTGAGAGACTACTGAACCCTTCTAAAGTTGCTGAACTATTTTTGCATTCAGACTAGCAGGGTTATACAAAGAGCACGTTATACGAAGAGTATGAGTTTTGTTTTGTTTTCGTGATTCTTAGAGATGTTACTTGCATCTTATTGTCATTTTAATTTGCATTTCCCTGATGAGTAATGGTGCTGAGCGTCTTTCCAAGTACTTATTTGCCATCTATCTTCTTTGGAGAATTGTCTCTTCATCTCTTTTGCCCATTTTGCGAGGAGGGGAAGATTGTTTTCTTATGATTGAGTTTTAAGGGTTCTTTGTGTATTCTTGGTACTAATCTTTAGCAGATTTATGATCTCCAGTCATTTTCTCCCTGTGTAGTTCTTTTGTTATCTCAGTAGTACCTTTCAAAGAGCAGACATTCTTTATTTTGATGAAGTCCAATTTATCAGTTTTTTCTTTTACACATTGTGCTATTTGTATTATATCTAAGAAATCTTTGCTTAGCCCAAACTCACATGTATTTTCTTCCAAAAGTTTTACAGTTTTTGAAGTTCTACATTTAAGATCTGTGATCTATTTAAAGTTGAGTTTTGTGCAGTGTGAGAGAGTAGGGCATGAAGTTTATTTATTTGCCCATGGTACTGTGTACCTTTGTTACAAATCCATCAACATCTGTATATGTTCAGGGGAATACTTTTCAAGTGAGTTTCTGCCTACTTGCTTTTGGAGAACAATTGTAAAAATTGTTTCTGTAATCGTGTAGTATTTTCCAGTGTTCAAAGTGTTACCCTATTCATTTTCCAATTTGATTTAGAGCTTTAATGCAACCCCTTGAAGTATCTGGCGTGAATGTTATGATTTCCCCTCTTACTTAAAGACACAGGTAGAAGGTGGCAGAGCCAGAGTCAGATCACTTAAAATCTAGCAACTTTTCCCAACAGAAGAGAGCAGAGGGACTCAGGCTCTGACTTTCCCCCAGCTGAATTTAATTCTAGCTTAGTTCAGTACTAGCTTTATGAACAGGGACAAAGTAGTGAATGTCTCCATTGTCGGTTTTTTCTCCTTCCTACTCAGCTACCTTACAATAGGAGGTAATGTGCTTTGGCTGTGTCCCCACCCAAATCTCATCTTGAACTGTAGCTCCCATAATCCCCCTGTGTTGTGGGAGGGGCCCTGTGGGAGGTAATTGAATCATGAGCACAGGTTTTTCCTGTGCTATTCTGATGATGGTGAATACGCCTCCTGAGATCTGATGGTTTTATAAGGTGCAATTCCCCTGCACACACTCTGTTGTCTGCTGCCATGTAAGATGTGCTTTTGCTCCTCCTTCACCTTCCACCATGATTAAGAGGCCTTCCCAGCCATGTGGAACTGTGAGTCCAGTAAAGCTCTCTCCTTTATAAATTACCCAGTCTCAGGTATTTCTTCATAGTAGGATGAAAATGGACTAATACAGGAGGTCTGTAAGAATTAAAGATCAAATATACACGGGTCTTAGCACAGCGTGTAGCATGACCAGATGTATCATGAATATAATTACTCTGTTTTTTGAGGGTGTTTGTTTTCTAGAAGATACATTACTGAAGAACAAAATGATTCATAATTAAAGTATATACAGATATACAGGAAAACATTTTTGGAATGGAACAAAGACAGTTGACTTTAATCATTGAATGTAGAAGAGTTCAAGTGAATTTAATGGAAGAGGATTATTCTGAGGGGGACAGGTCTTCATTTTGCTTTAACCTCACAGAGCTCTGCAGGGGTTAAAGGAGAAAATCACATGCACAGAAAAGCACGTTGTACAGGCACTTAGGCCGCAGGTGGTAAGTGTTGGCTTCTGTTAATAATAATTTTATTATGTGTCAAGACAACCTGTAAGAATTTAGCATTCTTTGAGCATTCTTTGTAGATTAGAGGTTCGTTTTCTTTTTTGAGACAGGATCTTGCTCTGTTGCCGGGGCTGGATTGCCATGCTGTGATCGTGGCAACCCCTACTTCCTGGGCTTAAGTGATCCTCTTGCCTCAGCCTCCTGAATAGCTGGGACAACAGGCATAAGCCACGAATGCCAGAGTAATTTTGTTGTAAAGGTGGAATTTCGCCATGTTGCCCAGGCTGGTCTCAAACTCCTGAGTTGAAGCGATCTGCCCGCCTCAGCCTCCCAAAGTGCTGGGATTACAAGTGTGACCACTGCTCCTGATGAATTTTTTCTTTGCTCCATTTTCATCGTGTTAGCCATCAGCCCCTCATCTGGAAGTGATCTTTCTTTTCTCCGTATTTCTGCGGTTCTTCTCATAAGGATTACAAAGTAGTATGAGCACTCCCTAACCTGCATGCTGCTCAGCCTTCTGGTTTCTTGCTTTGCAGGGGGCAGCACTGAAATACTTACCAACGATCGTCAACGATGTGAAATTGGTGTTTGATCCCAAAGAGCTCAGGTAAGTGTGCAGCCTAGGCGAATGCTTGTCACGTGCCGTGTGTGACCTCCTTCTCAGTGCACTTAGTTTATGGGATGCTCAGGGTTCTGCCTCATGTCTCCATATGTCGGTGCCCTGGATCATCCTGGAACATGTGTAGCTGGTAGTGTCTTTGATAATTATGACATGATATGGAAAAGGCATCACCAGTCAACTCTCAGAGTATCTTTAAAGAAGATTATTTACAGTCTAATTGGCCTATCATGCCCATTTGGCATTTTGCATACTTTGAGGTTTGAATTTCAAGATGTGGTTGTTGGTTTTGCTCTTGTTTTCAGCACCTAAAAATCCTGACGTAAGAGCTTTAATATTCCTGTGCCAGCTCCTGCTTCTATAATAGAGGCAACTCCTCTTTGGGAGGGGCCCTGAGCCTCAAGCAGAAGACTCAGAAGTTGCTAAGAAAATAATTTTTAGAAAACCCCACAAACAAACTTGGAGAAAGCTGGTCACTGGGCTTGCAGACCAAGGAGTGAGATTGGACACCAAATCCTTCCTTTTCTCTCCCTAACTTGCCGCCTCTCGGTGGCCAGGTGCGCTGTTTGTTTCCTCATCTGTTGGTATCACTGCATTCTGAAAAGTGCCATTGTGAGCAAATGGGATACACAGCCTTTAAAATTTACTTTTTAAGAGATAGGGGTCTCATTCTGTTGCCCAGGCTGTAGTGCAGTGGCGCGATCATAGCTCACTGCAGCTTCAAACTCCTGGCCTCAAGCGCCCCTCCTGCCTCTGCCTTCAAAGCACTGGGATTACAGATGTGCGCCACTGCTCCCACCCCAAGGATGCACAGTCTTTTAAACCGCAGACATTTAATAGCACAGTCCTCAACTACTTTTTGTTTTGGTTTTGATTTGACACAATAAACTACCTGTGGGTGAAGATGCCATTTTTTACTGGCCAGTGAAGCCCTCCTAAATATTAGTAAAGGGCCATCTGTCCACTGAGCAGTGAAACTGAATAAAAAATGATCATCCTTCTTGTTCTTTATGTCTACCATAGGTCACTCGTGCCCTGGAATTGAAGGGCGAGAGGCTCTCTGGGAGGCGCTGTCCCCCACGAATCATTGGGAATCTGATGTTCCCTAGGATTTAGTGTCCTGCAGGGAGACATTTATTTTCTGCTCCCGGGGCACTAACAGTGCTAGCCATTAGCTTAGCAGGCCCTACATGAGAAAAGGAGAAACACACGGGCTCACGGGCAGTGTCTGCCCACCTGGCACGCTGTAGAGTCTTCTCCTTGGCACATGCTTCTCCAAGAGTGGGCCCCGAAATGGCAGCTCCAGTAGCGCTTGGGAACTTGTTAGAGAAAGCCAAACTTTGGCTTCCTCCCCAGACCTTTTGAATTAGAAACTGCACAGTGGGGCCTGGTCATTTGGTTTTAACAACCCCCCTCCCCGCACAGGTGCTTCCAGGGCTTTCTCATATTTGAGCATTTGAGCAGCTCAGGTCTTGACAAACCGAGAGGAAAGTGGAGAAAGCTGCAGCTGGTGTCCGCTGTGGCCATACTCTAGGCCTGTCTCATGGTGCACACAGATCAGCACCTCACCCACGGAGGGGTATCGTCGTTGCTGTCAGTTTGTCCTTAAGCCGGACCTGTCCTCATTGTGCGCACAAATTAGCCCCTCACCGACGGAGGGCTGTGCCTGTCCTCATTGTACGCACAAATTAGCCCCTCACCGACGGACGGCCGGGCCTGTCCTCATTGTGCGCACAAATTAGCCCCTCACCGACGGACGGCCGGGCCTGTCCTCATTGTGCGCACAAATTAGCCCCTCACCGACGGACGGCCGGGCCTGTCCTCATTGTGCGCACAAATTAGCCCCTCACCGACGGAGGGCCGGGCCTGTCCTCATTGTGCGCACAAATTAGCCCCTCACCGATGGACGGCCGGGCCTGTCCTCGTTGTGCACACGAATTAGCCCCTCACCGATAGAGGGCTGGGCCTGTCCTCATTGTACACACACATTAGCCCCTCAAGGGGTATCATCGAAGCTCACAGTTTGTAGTTGAGCCATGTGCTTGGAGATCCTAGGAGGACCTGCTTGGCCAGGGCCAGTGCAGGCGGCTGCTGGCCTGTCTGCGATTTGTGCATCCCTGTGTTCCTCCTCAATACCTGTTACACTGATTTTTTTTTTTTTATTATACTTTAAGTTCTAGGGTACATGTGCACAATGTGCAGGTTTGTTACATATGTATACATGTGCCTTGTTGGTGTGCTGCACCTATTAACTCGTCATTTACATTAGATATATCTCCTAATGCTATCCCTCCCCCCTCCCCCCCACAATAGGCCCCGGTGTGTGATGTTCCCCTTCCTGTGTCCAAGTGATCTCATTGTTCAGTTCCCACCTATGAGTGAGAACATGCGGTATTTGGTTTTCTGTTGCGATAGTTTGTGAGAATGATGGTTTCCAGCTGCATCCATGTCCCTACAAAGGACATGAACTCATCCTCAATTTTTAAAAATGACATTGAAAATCACACACATACCTGTTTCTATTTAGAAAATTGGTTCATGTTTTAATAAACAGAAGAGATGACAGAAGAGGATAACTCAAACTTAAGTCCACTACCCAAAAGAATCAAAGTGCTGGATCCCTTTCATACACACATACACACACACGTAAAAACGTCACCATTCTTGGTTTGGCGTGGTGACTCACACCTGTAATCCCAGCACTTTGGGAAGCTGAGGTAGGCAGATCACGAATGAGGTCAGGAATTCAAGACCAACCTGACCAGCATGATGAAACTCTTGTCTTTATTAAGATACAAAAAATTAGCTGGGCATGATGGTACGTGCCTATAATCCCAGCTACTCGGGAGGCTGAGGCAGGAGAATTGCTTGAACCTGGGAGACAGAAGTTGCAGTGAGCCAGAATCGCACCATTGCACTCCAGCCTGGGCGACAGGGCGAGACTGTCTCCAAAAAAAAAAAAAAAGTCGCCATTCTTTGTGATCAGCTCCTGCACTTAAGATATCTTCCTCTCCCATGTCATGAGGGCATCTTCTGTATCATCATTGTCAATAACTTTCATGCTGATTCCGTCCCATGCTGGCCCATCTTTAAACAGCAATAATAGACGTGGCATCTATTATGTGCTTTTACCATGTAAAGTAGGCTTTGCACAAAGCACTTGTGTTAGTCCATTAATCTTTACAACAATGGTATGACATAGGTTCTATTGTTAGCCTAATTTTATCCTCAATAACTTGTCCGTGATAATTCAGCTGGTAAATGGCAGTGGTTCAAGGCCAACTCGGGCTTTTTGATTACAAAGAACAGGCCTGTAGCTACTGTGCTACCTGATGGCTGTTGAGTTGTATTGAAGTTTTTTTTTAAAAAATATATTATAAAATGCTAGGATAGAGTTTCCTGTAGCGTAATTGTAGTTTCTGCTCCTATTTTATATCATTAGGATAAAAAGAGAAACGGCATTACTTCGTATTGCATTTTCTTACAGGATTTTCAGTAGATTTTATCTAGTTGCCCCCCTCCAGAAGGTGAAACCAACATTCTACCAGCATATGTTGGTGTTGCTTTTCCCAAACATTGCTGGTACTGGGAATTCTCATTGTATAGAACCTTGCCAGTATGATTGGGAAATCATATCTGCCCATTTTAATTTGTGTTTATATAGTTACTAACAAGAGCTCTTCTTCTACAATTTCTTCGTAGGTCTGTTAGCCTTTCGTAAAAGTGTATATATATATGTGTGTGTATATATATATATTTATTATTATACTTTAAGTTCTAGGGTACATGTGCACAACGTGCAGGTTTGTTACATATGTATACATGTGCCATATTGGTGTGCTGCACCTATTAACTCGTCATTTACATTAGATATATCTCCTAATGCTATCCCTCCCTCCTCCCCCCACCCCACAATAGGCCCCGGTGTGTGATGTTCCCCTTCCTGTGTCCAAATGTAAAAGTATATTTTTTAAAAAAGTGAGATATTATTTACAAACTGTAAAGTAACCTGTTGTAGACGGTTCAGTTCAGTGGTTTTTAGTGTATTTATGAAGATGTACAACGATTACCAGGGTCCAATTTTAGAACATTTTTATAACCCTGGCAAGATCCCAGTGTCCATTTCTGGTCGTTTTTCCTTCCTAGCCAGTCCCAGGTAACCCCTAATCTATTTTCTGTATCTACACATTTGTCTTTTCTGGCCTTTTTATAGAGCTGGAATCATACAACTTGTGGCCTCTGTACTGGCTTCTTGTACTTAGCATAACGTTTTCAAGATTTCTCCATGTTTTAGCATCAGTGCTTCCTTCTTTCTGAAGATGGATTGTGTGGATATACTGCATTTTGTTCATCCATTCATCAGCCGATGGACTTCTGGGTTGTTTTTACTTTTTGAGTGTAATGAACGATGCCACTTGGATTCATGGACAAATTGGTGTGTGGATCTATGTTTTCATTTTTTTTGGGTGGGGCGAGTGATATATGCCTGGAAGTGGAATTGCTGAGCCATATGGTGACTGTCATGTTTAACATTTGGAGGAAATGCCACACTGTTTTCCAAAGTGAATGCACTGTGTTACCTTCCCACCAACTTGGTGTGACTGTTCTCATTTCCTTATATCTTTAGCAACACTTGTTATTGTCTGTCTTTTGGATTATAGGCATCCAAAAGTTGTTGTGAAGTGAAAACGAACACTTTCAAAACATTGTTTCTTGGAATGAGTTATTGACCCCATAGTGCCTGAGGGGCTGTGTTGAACATACTGGTGACATTAATGACCATGTGATGACCTTGTATCTCAGTATTGTAATGACATTGGATCCTTTTGCTCTGTGTCTCAAAATTATTTCCCTTGTGTTTTTCCTCACAGCAAAATGTTTACTGAATTCATCCTCAATGTTCCCATGGGCTTGCTGACCATCCAGAAACTCTACTGCCTGATCGAAATCGTCCACAGTGACCTCTTCACACAGCATGGTGAGTGGAACCCCAAGAGTTATTCACTTGTCCTGTTATTTATTTCTGAAGACACTGACCCTCTGAATTGCCTCCTCTTGACAAAAGGAGTGGAGGTTGCAACCAATTAAAACTGCTGTATTACAAGACAGGAAGATTTAGCCCTTACAAGAGAAGGGTAATTGACATGTAGTGCAGGTGATAGATCATTGAGAAATGAAGGCAAAAGCTCCTAGTTTGTAATTTAGGTATACACCAGAGTCCTAGGGTAATCAGCATACATTGGAGCCTTTAAGATATGTGATTGTCTGTCCCGGGGAGGCAATCACTTCGCTCCATTGTGATGATTGCAAGGAAAAGAATTCAAGTTTTCTTTAAATCTGAAAGTAATGGTTTTATCTTATTCTGAACTTTGTATTCTTTGACAGCATTTCTTCAAATCCTACTCAAAGTAATAAGAATTTTAATGATTCTTCAACTCATTTATCCTGCAGAACACCTTATATTTCCCCATGTTATCTCCCTGCCCTTTTTATTAATCATTTTCTTTCTATTTGGCAGATGGAATTAATATTTTACCCTTGTCAAGCAGTTTTATTGAAAGCTTAAAACCTCTGCATAATTCCACAAACTTCCTCATTTATTGGAGGCAAATGTGAAGTCTGTTGAGTGACATTCTGACTGAGACGCCTAGATTTATTTGATTCCTTTTTCCTCCGGCGTTTGGCTGCTCCATTCATTTTCTCTTGTCCTCATTCTTGGTGTTGTTTTCAGTTCCCCTGTGCTTTCACGGATCCCAGACCTGAGATGTCCCTGTTAAGTTACTGGCTGGGTTTGGAACGCACTCTGTGCATGGCTTGGTCCTTTGTGCCTTCTGGGATGTGAATTTTAATCTTCTTTCTTGGCTAAACCTTACAAAATGCACCAGAGTGTACACTTATTGCTAAGGCCAATATTGAAAGAAAATGTTGACTTCATTTAGGTGGGAGTCTTCTTCTCTAGAAAAAAACACATCAAACCAAGAAGTGGGGGGCTTTCTGCAGCCCCTCCATGTAGACCTCTCTTTGAGTCAGAAGCCATTTCTTACTTTCATAAAAGAAAGTCAGTACTCACCATTGTCTGGAACTCAAAGCACATGACTCTCCATTCAGCCATTATTCCTTACTGTCCATGTTTCGGTTTCTCACTGGAGACTGGATTGCCCACTCACCAGGTGTCTTCCAAAACTTGGGGACTCTAGGGAACTTAAGGAAAGGCTGATGATAGAGGTGATGGCCAGGGACCCTGCTTCAGGATTTCCTCTTACAGTGAATAAGCTTTATAACACAGCAAGTAAAATCCCCTGAAAATTTTATATCTGGTTCTTATTAGGTGAGTTACTGATGCTCCATCTCCTAACCATTCAATGCCAAGACACAGAAAGAGACATACTCTGTCACCAGCACTACCGTCATCAGTATCTTCATCAAATTAATAGCTATCAATAAGTATCAACTGTCCATGGAGAACAATTGTCAGTAAATTGTTGATGAATTGTGCTTGATTTTTCTTGAGTGTTGATTTAACAAAGATCTTCTTCAGGATATATTTACATATATTTAAAAATTTCTGTTGCAAAACTTTTTTCTGTATGTCACTTAGTTTCTTTGAATAATAATGTAAACCATAAAAGATTCAATTAGATTTTTGTTTTTTTCATTTGAGACATAGTCTCGCACTGATGCTCAGCCTAGAGTACAATGGCATGATCTTGGCTCACTGCAAGCTCCGCCTCCTGGGTTCAAATGATTCTCCTGCCTCAGCCTCCTGAGTAGCTGGGATTATAGGTATCCACCACCACGCCTAGCTAATTTCTGTATTTTTAGTAGTGATGAGGTTTCACCATATTGGTCAGGCTGGTCTCAAGCTCCTGACCTCAAGTGATCCACCCACCTCAGCTTCCCAAAGTAGTGGGATTACAGGTGTGAGCCACCGAGCCTGACCCCAGATATTTTTTCTCTATTAAAGCTTGCTCATTTTTTTTAGCTTGTAGAAAGCTTGAAGGAAGCTTACTGTTTATATTCAATGATTTTGTTAGCTTAGGTGTTTGTAATTGTTTCTCCCCCTCTTTCCTATGCCCCATTTCTGTTTCATTCTTGTTCTCTAAGCCTTTTATCTTAGATAGCCTGAGGTCCTATTTTGGAAGTATGCAGGATATGAATAAATACTTAGCTTTGTTTAATATGGAATTACCAGGTAATATAATATTTTGAAGTAATTAACCTACTATCATCTTTTTAAGTATGGAGTTAGGATTTTGATCTTAGTATAAGCAAGTTGTATCCAGCGTAGTAAATGAGATTGTATGAAATATATGAATCCCAAATTATTGTGGGCTAAATGAACCAAAATTAGCCTGAAGCTTCATGTCTTACAAGCAGCTCCAGAATTGCCCCATCAGTAGAAGTTGTCTAAGCCATAATTGGCAGCTCAAATGTACTTCTAAATGCTTCGTGGTTGCCTAGAAGCATTTCAGAATGCTTTGGCCAATGTGAAAATGGTCCTATTTACTGCCTTTGAGTTTTAAGTGTTTTTCTTAAAACAACCTCAGTTTTTCTCATCTGCAAGCTCTCTGCTTGTTCAAAGCAGCCAACAGACATCTTAACCTCCTGGTCAAGAAAGATTTATCACCAGAAATCTTCCAGTTGGTCCATTCTTACAAAAGATGTCATTACTTTTGGAAAATATTCTGTGCCACCTTTGGTATAAGAATTTAAAGCCAAGCCGTTTTCTGATGAGACATGTTGGATCTGATTTTCATGCTTTTTTTTTTCTGTTTCTTGTTAATTTGTACGAATGTGGTGGTTTTTGTCCTGTTTCCTGATCCCAGTGGAATCAGTCAAATGAACTCTCCTTGTGTTCAGATTTCTAGAACTTGGTATAACTGGATTTAGCTGCATATGCCACTGAATGCACTTGCCCTTAGTAAACATCCTCTGGAGGATGTGGTCAGAATGCGTCACTGTGTGTGTCTTCCAGGTTCCTTCGTGGGGGCTCCCTGGGTGAAGTGGGATTCCCAGGTCTTTGCTTGTCAGCTTGTGTGTTGCCTTACTCACTAAAAGAGACCCACTGGTTGCTTTGCACTAAAACCTTTCTTTTTATCTCCCCCTGATATAATGACAAGTGGATCTGTTCGCAAGAGGCTGGCGGTGAATTCTGAAGCTGGTGTTGTTCCTCTGCAGAAAAGCCTTTCGTTGCCAGGTCTAGGTCCCAGTAGGCCAGGCCTTACAGTGCCTTCGTTGTTTCTGGCCTTGTTTTCCTCATTTCTTTCTCTTGGAGAACATGGAAACTGTAGATGCATCCCGCTGAGTTTGTTGGGCTTCACAGGAGACACATCTTTGGGCTTGTCAAAGCAAGATAGCTGTGTGTGATCCAGCCCGTGTGGGACTGGCCTAAATGAGGACACCAGGGCTGTGTCACTGCAGCCATTTGCTCACAGTGCATTCAACTTTCCTCTGCCCTTCTGTTCTATCCAGGCCCTCAAGGATTAGATGATGGCCACCCACACTCTGCAGGGTGGACGTGCTTGACTCAGTCTGCCAATCCCAATGCTAATCTCTGTTGGAAACATCCTTGCAGACACACTCAGAAATAATGTTCAGCCAGCTCTCTGGGCATCCATGGTGCAGTCATTTGGCATTTAAAATTAACCATCACTGAGCATTTCTTCCAAGAGGACCCTGCTTAAAATACCCCTCTATACGCTACCTCATGGCTCCTCATGGCACGCTCCCCATGTAGAATCATTGTATTTCTTACTTGCTTATTCGTGGGCCTTCCATAGGATGAGAGCTTTCCAAGCTGGGCCTTGTTCATCTAGATTTTGCTCTTCTGCTGGTACCTAGCGCATGCCTGGGCTCAGCATGCCTGTAGTGGATATTTATTGAATGAATGGAATGCTTAGGGGTATTCCTAACCAGGAGGCAGCACAGAGAAAGCAGCAGGACTGGCTATACACATGTGTAGTTGACTTAATTGAAGGGAGGGGAAGGTTTGGGTTCATATGGGGAAATTGACAGTCTTTCCTTGTCTTGGCTTTGAATGAATTGATCATAGGGGAGAAAGGAGAGGTCTTAGGGGAGGAGTAACATCAGGAGAAAAGGGAGAGGGAGAAAAGTGAGAGACTTGAGGTGTGAAGAGTCTTCTCCGAGCAGTTTTATAAAATCAAGATGCTTTTCTATTTTCATTTGATCTAATCCTCTATTTTCTGGAAATAGGAGGGGGGTGGAGTTCAGATCTGTGCATTCAAGATACCTTTTTACTAAAAAACTACGGAAAATTTCAGATATACAGTAGGGCAGAAAGAAGAGCGTAATGCAGTATACTCATCACTAAGCTCTACAAATTATCAACTCATGATCCATCTTTTTTGTTGTTGTTTTGAGACAGAATCTCACTCTGTTGCCAGGCTGGAGTGCAGTGACGCGAACTGGGCTCACTGCAACCTTTACTTCCCGGGTTCAAGCGATTCTCCTGCCTCAGCCTCCTTAGTAGCTGGGACTACAGGCACATACCACTACATCCAGCTAATTTTTGTATTTTTAGTAGAGACGGGATTTCACCATGTTGGCCAGGATGGTCTTGATCTCTTGACCTTGTGATCCACCCTCCTCGGCCTCCCAAAGTGCTGGGATTACAGGCTTGAGTCACCACGCCCAGCCGATCCATCTTTTTTATCTATATGCCCATCCCCCAGATATTTTGAGGCAAATCTCTGCCATCACAGCATTCCATTTGTGTCGTTTTAAATGTATGGCGGTAATACAGAGGCACAACAGTGTTCCTAAGAAGAGGCTGTGCAGAGGAGCCGATCCCCATGCTGGTGAGGCATCCACCTTGGATGTTCCCACCCCTGCCCCTCTGCCGAGGTAGAGGGCCTGTAACGCGTTAGCATGCTGTGCAGGAGAGTCAGTGAATGGGCAGTGTGCGTGAGAGTCAATGGGCTGTGATGGCTTTAAGCTTTGTCTCGCCATGTGACTTGACTACTTGAAAACTGGTTAATAGATTGTGTGCTTCACCAAAAGATGACTCTTGCATATAATCGGTGGTGTGGAGTGAGCAGATTTTCAAAGCAAGATAGATACAAAGAGAAGGAAAGGTCAAAGCTTCATCATTTGTGCATTTGTAGCTTTGTTTCCATGTGATTATATTGGTGCTCATATAGCTGACAAAAACTGTGAGAATTAAAGCTTAAATCATATAGAAATGAAACATTTTCGTGTAATTAAACACTGGAACACTGACATTTAGGATTTATGCTCACAAAAATGCGTAACATTAATGTTACAGAAATTGGAATAAAATGAAGCAACCTGAGCTAAGATTAACTTTTAAGTTAGTAAAGAGCATTGGCCATACTTGTAAGAAGCCTTTGAGTGGAGGTGAGAGTCCTCCTGGAACATGTTCTCTCACCCACTGGCCCCTTTCTGAATCTGACACTGGCCCCCTTCTGAACCTGGCAGCTTTGGGAAGCTTGTTTCAATGAACACTGGGTCACTTCTTTGCCTTTGAACATGTAATTTTTCCATATTCCCATTTCTATAGTGGCCAAAGCAATGGACAGGTTTTCTTTGGAGCTTACTGTATCCTTATCATTTTGTCCTCACTCAGTTTGTTTTAGATGGGAGTGTGAGATTTTGAGAGTAAAGTTTAGTGGTAAGACGACCCCTTTTTAGTCTTGCAAATAGTTGAATACTCTAGATAGGCTGCTTTTCTGTAAGTCTGCTATTCTCTGGCACCCTGTGTAGTTTTCTGTTTGCCTGTTGGTTGTTTTCCTGGTGATTGGACTCTGGCAGTGAGTAGGAATGGGAAAGAGGCCATTCCCTCATACCTTGGCCCTCCTGGGGCTCCTCCCTTCACTATAGCAAACAGGCTCCTTGTAGACAGTGTTCATGAGTTTTTTCAAACTTCATTTGCTTCCATTTTTGAGCAATACAGAGCTTCTTGGAAGTGTAGGCCTGGTGAGTTTAAATTATTTTCCTTATTATTTTCAAGGTGAATGATTCTTGTAGTTATCAAGCAAAGTAAAATTCTCCTTTTTAATGGTGGAAACATTAGTTACAGCAGCCCTTTGAAATCTGAGGGCAAAGTCCCAGACACCTATTGGGACTAACTATTAGGAAATATTTAAGTCAGATTTCTACACTATTATCATTGTGATTTGATCCATGATAGAAATTTATATCTCAAAAAATTACCCCAGTAATCAACTTATTATGCCTTAAATTATAGAAAAGCTGTGTGTTTAAAACAAACCCATAATATACCTTCTTAATGTTTTTGATAAAAGCATTTTTGATTAAAAAACAAAATAAAATATCTTGAGCTTTACTGTTGTGGAAAATAGAAGTATATTTTGCTGTATCGAAAGGGATCTTAAACCCGGAGCTACTCTGCAGTAGTTTTGTTAACTTGATAGATGTTGTGCAGAAGGAACAATTGGGGTTGGGGTCAATTTTGCCACAGTCACTTAATGTACCATTCATATAGCATTCTGCAGTACTTTAATTAGATAGTTGTGCTGATGACTGCTAATGAACGGTACCAGCTGTGAACCCCGAAGACTGATTCTTTTAAATAATGGTGGAATGTAAACATCATTTTCTCTTCTGTTTTTTTCATGCCTCGATAAAACTTTTTATCTGTAATACTGCACCTTTTTCATCCCTCATTCTGTATATCATTATCTTTCATTATATATGTTTTTGAAAAGACCATTTGTTAAAACACTGCAGGATTTTAGAAATGACTTATTGAATGTAGGAGGGTGAACTCAATTCCAGGTTTTTAATTGTATCCATTTCAGTTCCATCATAATTCATTGAATATCTGCCGTGTGCTCAGGACCATTGGTTAGCGAGTTTGCTTCCTTTGAGAGTCTTCAGAGTCATCTACTTAAAAATGTAGAATTGGAAAAGAGTGATTATCTCAGTGCTTAGATAAGGACACCAGAGTTCAGCAAGAACCCGGGCAGGGAGCTGTCCACCGCCGTGGTGCTGATCGAGGAGGTGGTTTCTTACAAATCCATCAGCCCACTCTTTTCTTAAACTGTTTCACACCCACCATATGAGTAATGCATTCTGAAAACGGAATTTACTTCAAATGCCATATGGAACAAGACAAAATACAAATAAGTGAATAAATAAACATACAAATAAATTAAATGTATAAAGTATACAGTGTTGTGCTCATATGTTAATGGAGTTTTAATAGTTTTTCTCTTCTTTCTGTGTGGGGACTTTTATCTGTGATCAAATTGGTGGTGCCAACAGTTCTTTATAGTGGAGTTGGTGTAAACTTTATCGTCGTCTGTTGAGTTCTGCTGTCACTTCTGGGTGGGCTTCTGTTTCTGTTGCTGGATGTTGAAAGCAAGAAGAATAATCTGAGAAGAGACTGTGTCAGTTGTCCTGTGTTTAGTCATGTGCACACTGGGCACCAGGAAAGCAAGTTCCTGAGTCTTCTTACTCCATGATTTTTTCTAGATCCTAGGAGCTGGTTTCTGTAACTGCATGATATGTTGTCTACAGTAACTAGCCTGGGACAGTGGGAAGAACAGGTCAGCCTGCAGTCTCCTAGGTTCTGCTTCAGGACCTCCATCTTTCCTTGGACGTAGACTCCTCCCTGGGTGCACAGTCCTTTCCCTAAGAGGAACTACAACACAATATAGGGTTTTAACATATGTGTTTTATTGTCAGCACAACCAGGAGGGGAGTTTGTGCAGGACCACATGGGCCAAGACCTATAGTTTTTGCTACTGTTATTCTCCTGGTTTAAAAAATACCCACCATTTCACAGCCCTGTATATTCTCTCTTGGTTTTCTCATCTTCCACGTGGTGAGATCCTGCCTGCAGACTGACAGCCCTGTAAATTCTTTCTGAACTTAACACAAGCCACATCCTTGATGTACTCCCGTCCACCTAGAGAATAGACTTCCTGCCTGACCAGTTCTTCCCACACAGTGTTCTCTGGTATTTTTCTTGCATCTTGCTGATTTTTTCGTCTACTAATAAATGGGACTCATTTCTGATTTTTCTCCATTGGCTCTTCTTTCATTTCTTTCTTCTGACAGCTTGTTACTAGCAGAGTAATGGAAGTTTAATCTTTAGTTTTCCAAAGTAAAAGATACAAAATATCTGCTCCCTCACTGCCTTCCTTTAAAGGATGGCTGCTTTTTTACAAAGCCTTGTGCTGATGTCCAGAAAACATACCTTTGACAAATTTCTTTTTCCTATTGTTCAACAGTCCACGTGCTACTGTGCTGCCTCCTTCCAATTTCCAACACCCTTTTGCTTGCTCTGTCACCTTTTCATTTCAAATTCCATGATACTGAATACCTCAAGGGTGAATTGCAGATTACCACATTTCTGACATTTTCAGCCCTCTGCCCAGTGGCCCTGTTCCAATCAGAACACTTAAAAGGTACTGCCCAGCAGCTTGGAATAGAAACACTGCACAGGCCATTTGTGTTTACTCCATTTTACAGACTAGGAAACTAATGCGCAGAAAGGAAAAGTGACCTACCAAGGGTAACTCGATGTTCATTTGTTCTCTGGTACTGCTAACTTTCATGACTTGTTAGGTTAAAATGATTCTTGAAAAATTTGCTTTGCATCTGTTATGTAAATCATACAGGTTTACACATCTGTGTTCCTACATGGATCCTTTACCCTGCGGAGCTCCAGCTGAGGAATCAGACATCTAATAATTCTGACTCTGATAGTGCATAGGGGTGCAATCCTGAAGGTCCCTTCACTCAGCTCCCAGTTCCCACATCTGTGAAGTGTGGAGCTAAGTAGTTGGCTCTGTGGTTCCTTACAGTGTCGGCACCGTCTTCTGTATTTCTGTTGTTTGAAGACTTGAATGGAGGGAGAAAAGCACCTGGACGTGTTGAAACATGTGGGTCCAGGATTCTTAGATAGTTGGAAAATAAGACAATTGACTATACAAGATGAATAGCAAACACTCCCCATGTATATGGTTCTTACTGTTTAATTCTCATGAAAAGTGTTATTCTGGATCTCAGTTCTATGTCACACTCAGAGGGTTATTAAATGCACTTTATGGATCATTTATTTAATGTGACCAAACTAAAAATTAAGAAGTACATTACTCAATGTTCATAAAAATGAATGTTTTAAATGGACAAATTCATTCTTGTATTTGCATCTTGCTTTAATGTAGAACTGTAATGGGGTTATGGTTGGATATTCTGCTTGGACATTTATAAGCTGATAATGCTTGTTGAATACCTTTTATAAAGATTAATATTTTTTACTCTGTCCCCATTACCAGAGCATTAATCATCCTGGCTTCGGCCCTTGCAACTGAGGATGAACAGATGTTGAATTATTGCCATCTGTAATCATTGTGGATCACACTGGGGGAGGGCCGTGAAAGGGTGACTGGTGTGATCCTCACAGCTGATTTGCATGGAGCCTGGGCCCACCTGGCTACCTTTATAGCTCTGTGCGTGGCAGAGGAAACCAGGACAGCTGTGCTAGCTGATTCTAGCTTCCTCGTGGGTCACCGTAGCCTTAGTCAACACTGACAGTCCTGGAGTCAGTATGTGTGATGGGGTGTCTGATAGGAGAGAGCTGTGGCCGTGACTCTGCTTACAATAAATGCCAGTTCATAACAATCAGAAGTCACATACAAGGTCCTCAACATCTGCTTACTAGCATACTCTGAGACTGTGCTGTCCAGCAGAAATAGAATGTGAGCCATGTATGTAATTAAAAATATTCTAGTGGCCACATTTTAAAAAATGATGCAATTGATGAAATTAATTTTAACAATGTATTTTGTCTAAAACATCACTGCAACATGAATTCTCTCTAAATATTATTAATGATATATATTTTACGTTCTTTTTTTCGTGTGAAATCTCTGAAATCCAGTATTTTACACCTGTACAGCACATCTCAGTTTGGATGTGAAATTTTCACCAGATACTTGATCTTTATTTTCATCATTGAATATAATTTACCTTTGAAAAATGAGATTCACATACCCCAATTGTTTCAAACATTGATTTCTAGTAAGCAAATCCAGTAGCGTTTTTTACATTTAAGTTTATGTTAATTACAATTAAATAATGTTAAAAATTCCATTCCTCCATGGCACTAATTAGATTTCACATGCTCAGAGGTTTCTGAGCTGGATATCACAGCTCTGAGGTATTAGTTTTCTTTTGTGTCCTTTTAGTTGAACAGGCTGACTTTGTATTAATACTATTCCTTCTGTTACCACTGTTTGTTGTAGGCTCACATTTGCTAAATACACGCATTGTATCATTTAGTTCTTATGGTCAATCTGGGAGATGACCAACAGCATCCCCATTTTGCACAAAAACAGAATTAAGACCTAGAGAGTTTCATAACTTGAAGTAACTTGCCCAAGATACAAAGCAAAGAGCCAGCAGGGGGGATTGCATTATTTCTTCATATGTGTGAGTAAACTGATTAAAAGGCTTTCCCCAAATCCCATAAAGTGACCCAGGTTCCTGGACTTCTGGTTGATTATTTGTTCCAGAGTTTTCAAAAGATGATGTGTTTTTCTTTAAAATATAAGATCCTGCCTCCTTTTTTTTTTCCTCCTGGTGGATTATTTGTTGGCTTCCCAGGCCATCTGCTTTGGAACCAATGGGACTATCAGTGCCAAACCCGTAGAAATGACATTTCGTCCATGAGAAGAGTATTCAGGACATTTAGGTGTGAAGTCCATAGGAAGAAGGGAGATTCCCCTTCCTTGACTGCCAGAGACAGCTGTTCATGCTTTAAAATAGGTCATTGTAGGGTGTGTGTGTGTGTGTGTGTGTGTGTGTGTGTCTGTTTCTCTGTCTGTCTTTGTAGTGTACGTTCCTCAGTGCTCCTGATTTGCTATCTTAAGATAAAATTCTAGAGTCTTACTGTTACTTAAAACGTGTACTCCCACCACTTCTTGAAAAAAACTACTATCTGTAGACAGAAATACAGAATACGAGAAGCCCCTTAAAAAATGAGGTTTTAAGAAATGTATGTTTTCGCTTTTAGGGAAGGCAGCTGAGTGGCTACTGTACTGTATAGCACAGCTATACGGCTTTAGTTTTCTTTGTATATTTTTAGTTGAAAAGGCTGACTTTGTATAATGATATTTGTATTATTGCTATTAACAGCTACCATTTATTGAGGGTTGGGAGCAGCAGACCTGCTTTTAACTGCAGACTTTAGTTTGATACCACATGCATGTAATTGCAAGTTAATCCAAGACACACACACTCATACTACCACTATCATCAGGCCTTGGTTTATGTGCTTGGATATGCCATTTAAGGAAAATAAGAAGGCTTCTGCTTTTATGGAGATTGCATCCCAGTAAGGAGGAACAGATAATTAAAGCAATCAGTATTTCAGATGTTCCGATAACGGGGCGTTGGAGGCCTGCCTGTACCTGGGTCCACCAGGGGCTGTGCTGAGGCCTGCAGATCACAGGTCACCAGGGAGGTGCACTCCTTGGCTTTGCTGCCTTTGGCTTCGGTCCTCCCAGCCTCTCTGAGTGGCTCTGGGGAGTTGACTTTCTTTGGGGTCTGGGATGGGTTGCCGCGGACCAGGCGACAGATGGTGCCACAACCTGTGTGACCCTCTGCCTGGAGGCCTGGTTGAAATCCCTGGCATGGGCAGAGTGACCTTTGGCCTTTAGGGAAAGCCTGGCTGCCAGCCTGCTCCTCCTCAGTGACCTGGTTCTGTTTTGGGGTCAGGGGTGTAGTTTTCTGATGCTGATGGTGCTGGGGGAGACCTCTCACTGAGGCATGTTGGTTGACTTTTTACGAAGTCCTCCCTCAAGCATCATCTCATTTTGTCCTGACAGTTAAAGTAGACATAGCCCCACCTCCCCCCTTGATCTTGACTGGCCATAGATGGCTGGGTCATGAAGGCTGAGGTGTAGTTGGATTTTCGTCTATCAGGATGGTTATAACAATTTTTTTTTTAGATCTTCTTGGGGGCTTAGTGAATGAAATGTCTTTATATGGGACAAAATGACAGTGACATTTCTAAAAGTTTTGTTGTTTCTCCTCAAGAGAGGCTGGATAGCAAACAGATGAAGGTAGCGCAGTCCTCCAGGTGGGGTGGATGGTGAACGTCCCCACCAGGTAACCAAAGATGGTTGATAGCATCTCCCAGCCAAAGATGAACAGGCAGACACCTCTTCTTTCTCCCCAGAGCAATTCTAACAAATGAGACCAGCACACTCAGTTAGCTCTGAGAACAGCACAGACCACAACTGCCTACCCAGCATGACGGATAAATGGTGCAGTGAGGGATGAATTTAGGCCGGGACATCTGGGTACCAGAGTCTATAGGGCCAGCTCTGCTGTCTCTGAGCCCAGTGCTATGTTCCTCTGATTTTCTGGAATCACTTATGGACACACCCTGAAGATTAGACCTTTTCCCTCTCTTTGGTCTGTGCTAAGCTTGCCTCGGAAGTCGGCTTCTAAGCTTATGTAGTCATTTTTTTCCTTAGTCACATTGTCAGGGGCTATCATTACCTGCTGAGGTCCTAGTGGTTCTAACTACTCCCTCTGAGGTTTCTTGGAAATTCAGCTTGTTTTCCAGAATGGTGGCAGTGCTAGCGATGACCAAGTGACAGGGTTGGCCCAGGGCTCTCCCCATGTTGGAGTTGGCACAGTGTGTGATGTATTTCCAGCCAAAGGGCAAGAGGACTCATTTGGGAGATATCACGGTGGGCACCACGAGGAAGAGTGCTGGCAGGGCTGGGCTCAGATAAGGGTGTGCTGAGGAAGCATTTCAGCCGGCTGGGCTAGAGCATTTGGAGTTGAACCCTACGGTGGATGCTGTGTGGTGGTTAAGGTCAGCAGCTCAAGAGTCTGGATGTAGTTTGTAGATTCTATAGGAAAGGCATTGAGATTTGGGGGTGTTTGTGGAAGTAGTGGGTCCCATGCATTAGCGTTTCCAGGCTGGATTCACTCCCTTGAGGTCATTTTCTTGTTCATTTCTCTTGGACTGGCTTTGTTCTCGGGTGGCTGTAACACTCGGGCAGTCGCCTACAGGGCCAGCCCATCCCATCTTGGCACTGTGCTCTCCCTCGCTGACCTCTTGAGGGATTCCAGACACCACAGCCTTCGAGGCTGACATGGCCTCTTTCCAGAAGATGTATAGCACTTAGCATGTCCTGCATTACTTCTGCCTAAGTCTTGACTACTGGCATTGTGAAGTCAGCAGGGACATTCACATTTTCCTATGTTAATTGGACAAAACTTTTTGGAAGAATGGTGTTGCTATCAGTCCTTTCCTGGGAAATCAATAAAAACTGGAACTGGGGAAGTCTTTGGCAGGGGCTGCCCACATGTGATCCGCTGGAGACAGGGGAGTAGAGGGGTTTGTGTTTCTTCTCAATCTTTGTTTCTCTCTGCCTGCACCCCAGTCCTTCATTGTAGTGTAGTTCGTGGGAAAGTTCTGAGTGTGCTCTGCGTACTCAGAAGAACCATTCCAATGTTGCATGCTTATAGTGTTCTTACATAAAAGAAACATTAATGCAAAGCATGTTTTAATGTATCATTAATGTTGTAAGTCTTAAAATATAAAATCCTGAAAACCGGCTAAGTCTATTTAAGGTTTTAGAGCACTGCTGTCTCCTCATGTGCTCTGCATTTAAAGGAAACAAGAATGGCTGGGCTAGCGTCGAAACACAGAACTGGTGTTGTAAACAGGTAGTGCGTGCTGGAGAGCGGATGATGCTCCAGTTAAGTTGGATTTCCCAACTGGAAGAGACAATTAGGAATTGCATTTCACCTTTAATCGTATTCGTGTCTGTTTCCCTATTGCTCTTTTATTTTCTGCACATCCTTCCTATGCTCCTATGGAAAGAACAAATGGAAATCGAAACCTGCTTTGCCTCTGATCCTTACACCACGGCATCCCTTAATTTTATAGCCACGTTCCCATAGCGGGGCCTCTGCTCCTGGTTTCCATTTCCTGTTCCTCCTCAGTGAGGACTCTGTGTGCCTTAAATTGTCACATTCCAAGATTGGCATCTTCTACCCAGGAGAAGGAAACCATACTTTTTGACTCACCTTGGAATGGATGAAAAAAGCTGCTAATTCAAATAATTTGTGTTGTAGGAAGTATTTCTTTTAGTGTTGTAAATTAGTGAATTTATAGTTAGAGAAAATTCATTAAAAAACCCATGTGTGTTTGTGTCTGCATTTATGTGCACACAATGGGATGTAAGTGTGTGTGTTTATATGTATCTTGTGTGTTTGCAAATTATTATCTATTTACCTGGGATACACACATAGATGTATGGAAGTGTGTTTATGTGTGAATTATTTACAGTAACAGCAGACATGACGTTCTCACAGTCAAGTAATTGACCCCCTCCAGATGTCAGTTTCACGTGTTGCACAATGTAAATGCAAACTGCTTGAAAGGGCAGACACGCTTATAGCAAACATAGTTATGTCTTGGTGGGTTTCACACTGACTGGCAACCCTGTGTCCTATGTAGACTGCAGAGAGATCCTGCTTCCCATGATGACCGATCAGCTCAAGTACCATCTGGAGAGACAGGAGGACCTGGAGGCCTGCTGTCAGCTGCTCAGCCACATCCTGGAGGTGCTGTACAGGAAGGACGTGGTGAGTGATGGCTCTGTGCGTGATGTCCTGTCATTTGTCTGAACCTGCCATTTGCCTTGCAGTACAACTTTATTCATTTAAAAATGAATGGCCTTGATTTTAAGGTCTAGCCTCTCTTTTTGTCTCGGTAGAGTTGCACCCTTAAATTATTTTTATTTTATTTATGTATATATGATGATCATTACATTATAACATTTATCCTTCTGCATTGAAAATCATTTTTTATTTCCTGTGTCTTCTCAGCGAAATGCCTCTCGGGACCTAAATTTTCATCCTTAACATCAGACAAAAAGGCTTTGATGCTTAAAGTTGGCTAATTACCTGCATTCTTTCTTCTTATTTTTATTAAAGTAATACATGCACAAAGTCAAAAAAAAAAAAAAAAGAAAAGAAAGAAAAAAAAAAGCCAGGCATGCTGAGAGTGGTAAGGAGAAGAGCAGCTCTTTTCCTCCCCCGAGGCTCTCTCCCTATAGGTCAGTGCTTTGCTTTTGTAGCTCTACCCTATTCCTTTTTTTTTTCTTTTTTCCTTCTTTTGAGACAGAGTCTCACACTGTTGCCCAGGCTGGAGTGCAGTGGCGCAATCTCAGCTCACCGCAACTTCCACCTCCCGGGTTCAAGCGATTCTCCTGCCTCAGCCTCCCAAGTAGCTGGGATTACAGGCGCCCGCCACCATGCCCAGCTAATTTTTTTGTATGTTTAGTAGAGACGGGGTTTCACTGTGTTGGCCAGACTGGTCTCAAACTCCTGACCTTGTGATCCACCCGCCTCGGTCTCCCATAGTGCTGGGATTACAAGTGTGAGCCACCGCACCCAGCCTACCCTATTCCTTTTGCATTTGTAAATTGTATGCTTCTTTCAGGGACTTTTTTAAAAATCGGAAGTTGGTGCTGGCCCAGCGCAGTAACTCATGCCTGTAACACCAGTGCTTTGGGAGGCCAAGTTGGGAGGATCGCTTGAGTCCAGGAGTTTAAGACCAGCCTGGGCAACATAGTGAGATTCCATCTCTAGAAAAGGAAAGAAAAAATAAAAAGCAAGTTTGTGCCAGCACATATGGAAAAGTCTGACCCTGTGCCTTCCACTCCCAACATATCATACCTGTTTGAGCACCCATGTGATGCTATTGATTTTCCAGGTGTGCCTGAAAAGGTGAAAACAGGGCTTTGTCTGTCCTTGCCCTTAGCCCTGGACAGAGTAGCCAGGATTTTTAAGTAGATGAGGCTTGTCCCTGGCCCTTTCCTGCATGACCTTGGAAATCCCTCCTAGTCACCATGCCCACATACCTGGTCACCCTCTCCCCTGTAGCACTGGTTCATTCTCTCAGAGCCTGGTTGGTGATCTGGAAGAAAAAGATAGGATTACATCTGTTCTTAGTGATGCTAGAAACCTTAGCTTAGCTCTTACAGGAGCATTGCCTTTGGAGAGATTTTTTGGAAGCCTTCGCCCAAAGGCCAGCCTCCAGTGATCCCATTTCTGGCTCTTCCCTGTTTTTATTGGAGAAAAGCTTGGTGTAAGAGCTTGTTTGGTCAAAGCTCGCAGAAGAGGTGGTGATGCTGGGAAGGGCCTAGAGCATGTGTTTAATCAGATTCAAAGTTCACGAAGAAGAATCAACAATCACATCCCACACTAATAAAAGAGTCAATTTTTACTGATAGAAAATGCCACAGCAGTGTGAAGTTTAGATAGTTTGCTAAATGCTGTTTAAACATTCTAGCCTATGTGACTGTTTAAGTTATTTGCATTTGACATGCAGAACCATCTAGGACTGTTATCTGCCTGCCTTCCATTTACAGATGGCCAAATATCTTTAGAAAACTAATTGGTGGGCTAATCAGGGATCATAAACATTATATTGTTTAAACAGATTTTCTTTTATTTTTAAGGTTTGCTTAAATTAAATTACTATGATTATATATATAACAAATTATCATTAATGGACTATAATTAATAAAATCCTCTGAGTTTTCTTTGTGGGAGCTTTTGCCTTTGACAAGGGCCATTTTTCATCTCATTAAGGGTTATAATTGATTTACTCTTTACAGGGTAAGTGGATTCAATGGCAGCCACTGGGGCTTGCGTGTTAATGTTTCTGTTTGGCGTTCATGTTTATTGGTGTGTCCTTCCCCAGGGGCCAACTCAGAGACACGTGCAGATTATCATGGAGAAACTTCTCCGGACTGTGAACCGAACCGTCATTTCCATGGGACGAGATTCCGAACTCATTGTAAGTGCTTGGTGACATACGCTTGGATATTTAACTGGGACTGACAGCACGCTTCTCCAACTGCTGTTTGAACATAAGCTTATTATATTGCAGTGTAGTGAGCCGTCGAGATACAGCCTGGTATATAAAATGTCCTCATTTTCCAAATGAATGTCAAAGTTGAAGGGTAAGCAAACCAACTTTAAAGACAGAAACATTTGGCTCTTGTTTTCTCATTACTTACTTCTAGCAAAAGACATGCATTTTCTGCTAAGTCCTCATTCTTCTGGCAGTTTCTCAGTGTTTGCATTTCAGGTGCCATTAATAAAGTTTTGTGAAGGACCCTAAAAAGTAATTGAGATACTTCACCTTAGTTATTTTATTGTCTATTCATGTATTGTAGGTGTTTCCCTTAAACAGTAATTAGGCAGGAGCCTATTCATTTTTTTCCAGAATATTTTACTAATTAGGAAGTCCATCAAGTTTCTGATCGCGGTGCCTTTTCCCAGGGTTCACTGCTGTCCTCCCCACCCCTTACCTTCAGTTTGTTTCCTTCAGCAAAAAATGCATGAGTAGGTCTCGTTTAATTTTTTTTTCTTTTTGAGGTTCAAGGGGTTATAATTTCTTCTCTCTTTTTTTTAACTCTAAGTTCTGGGATACATGTGCAGAACATACAGGTTTGTTACATAGGTATGTATGTGCCATAGTGGTTTGCTGCACCTCTCAGCCCATCATCTAAGTTTTAAGGCCCACATGCATTAGGTATTTGTCTTAATGCTCTCCCTCCATTGGCCACCAACCCCCAACAGGCCCCTGTGTGTGTTCCCCTCCCTGTGTGCATGTATTCTCACTGTTCAGCTCCCACTTATGAGTGAGAACATGCGGTGTTTGGTTTTCTGGTCCTGTGTTAGTTTGCTGAGAATGATGCCTTCCAGCTTCATCCATGTCCCTGCAAAGGACATGAACTCATTCTTTTTTATGGCTGCATAGTATTCCATGGTGTATATGTGCCACATTTTCTTTATTCAGACACATGTACACGTGTGTTTATTGCAGCACTATTTACAATAGCAAAGAGTTGGAACCAACCCGAATGCCCATCAAAGATAGACTGGATAATGTTTAAAATATTTAGTACACGTTATCATTTAACTCGCCTTGGTAGATCCTTTCCAGAAAATAACTTGAAATGAAAGGAGAAAATGTCCTTTTGGAGTTTTCACTTGAAATCAGAGGAGGTACCCTGGTCTTCCCTAGATGTGTCCTGCACGTCTAGGCTGTGAACAGGGAGGTGAAGTGTGTCTTCTTGGACAGCATAGTCCGAACGGAGCGCTGGGGTCCTTTGCATTTCTATGTCTGGTGTCATCACAGAGGACTCCGTTTTGTGTGAGTCACAGACAGGTCCCTCAGATGTACAAATGCTGCCTTAGTGTGTTTCCATCCAGTAAGACAGTTCATGTCTTAGGGCTTCAGCACATGTGAGGTTCAGATTTTCCTTTTTAAAGTGTGCTTTTTTAAGTTTGGGTTACAACATGTATGACTCAGGAAATAAAATGTTTCCATGTAAATTGGCTTTATTTACAGTAGACTTTTCCATTATTACATAAATGTAAATTTGCCTGCGTTTTCTTATTCTCCATCATAATTATTCTTATTCATAGTCTTGAAACACATTTGGAACACATTAATATGGAATGGGCACTGAGCCCATGGAGAAGGATTTGCGGTGACTCCAGGAGCCACCTGTTGACCCCTGATGTCCGGCGTTGACCCCTGAGGTCCGGCATTCCTGTCTTCTTGGGGTTGTGCTGCAGGTGCAGTCTGCACAGTCTCAGGAATGGAAGTGGAAAGGGCGTTATGTAGAGCAAACAGTGTGTGGCTTGAACTTGAACCACGTGTGGTTCTGCCAAGACCCTCTTGGGATGGGCGGACTTAGAGAGACTAGGGATGACATGATGGCATGCTGGGATGGGGGCAGATGAGGGAGAGGGTGGAAGTGGAGGCAGGTGGTCTCATGACACTGTTTTGTCTCTGTTTTGGGGAGCATGATTCTGCCTGTGCTTAGGGAAACATGGTACTGTCTCTGGTTAGTGAGTCATGGTCCTCTCTCCGATTAGGAGGTCCTGTCTCTGGTCAGAGGGGCACAGTCCAGTGTCTGGTTGGGGGTGTGGTCCTGTGTCTAGTTGGGGCCCAATCCTGCCTCCAGTTAGGGTCTTTTTTTTTCCCCTCCCAAAATAAGAGTCTCACTCTGTCACGCAGGCTGGAGTACAGTGGTGCAATCTTGACTCACTACAACCTCTGTCTCCTGGGTTCAAGTGATTCTTGTGCCTCAGACTCCCTAGTAGCTGGGATTACAGGTGCACGCTACCACACTCAGATAATTTTTGTAGTTTTTAGTAGAGATGGGATTTCACCACGTTAGCAAGGCTGGTCTTGAACTCCCCTCAAGTGCTCCACTTGCCTCAGCCTCCCAAAGTGCTGGGATTGCAGGCATGAGCCACCATGCCCAGCCTTATTTAGGGTCTTTATGCTAGGTGTGTGTTCACTTGGCTTGTAGCCCATTGACCAACAGTTAAACTGGAGGGAAGAGGGCAGAGAAAAAGCTCATAAAGTTTCATGGGAAGCTGGGAATGTGGAGAGATTGTGAGATGTGCTTGCAGCTTCATCAAAGGGTAGAACAGACCCTGCAGGGAATGGTGTCTCCTCACAGACCATGTGGTCCAGGATGTCTTTGAGAAATTTCTCTTACCTCAGGCATAATGATGGTAGTACTATTGTGGTAGTAATAATGACACCTCTTCACTGAGCATGCATTTACATGCTAGGCACTATATAATGAACAGGAAGATTCTCATTTAATTCTCACAGTGCCCTGCAGACAGATGAGAAATAGTTCAAGATCCCACAGCTAGCATGGCAGCACTTGTTTCGAGCCTGGATTTGGTTCCCATATATGCTGTCAGTCCCTTCTATAAGACACAGGCACACGATGCTGATGGCCATGGTCCACTTCAGAAGTCATCGAAAGGACTGAGCTGCTCCTAGATCCCTGTCCTGCTTAGGGAGGCAGCTGTTCAGTGAAATAAGCACCTTTCTATTTTCTACCATGTTGTATCCATGCTCCAACTCTAGGATCTCCTTGCTGGAAGGGCCAGACCACAAGCTAGGTGCCCATTTCCTGAAGGGCTTGGGATGCTCCAGCTTGGAAGAACCCATGTATTCTAAGGAACCCTGAGGAGTTCCTCAGGAAGAAGCCTCGCATGTTCTGAGAAGGGGGTGTGACAGCGAGGACCCATGCTTGGTCTTATCTGGAGCCACATTGATATCAAGCATTTGGCATAGGGGTCTAAGCAGTGTCCGGGAATGGAAGAGTTAGAGCAAACTACCCACCTCCAGAACCATCCTCCACAGCCCTGACCTTCCCAAACAGAAGCCTCAAAGTGGGAAGACGAGAGAGGTCTTAAACGGACTCCTCCCAATTCTACCATCTCTAAGATCTGTAAAGAAGTTAAAAAAATCCTTGGAATTTCTTTTGTAAAATGCAGCTGTCTTGGAAGGACTCTCAAAAAGATTCTGAATAAGCTATAATCATTTAATGAGTGATGACAACATCAAGATGTTTTCAAGAAGGGCCTTCGCCACTGAAAATTCGGGTTGTTTAGTGGGACTTTGTAATCCCCAGCCAGCCACGAGCCCCCTCTGGAGTCAACAGAGCAGTGTGAGTGAAATGCTACCCTGTTTAGGATGCCTGCCCTTGCTCTTCCAATTTGCACCAAATGTAGATTTGTGCATTAACTTTTTAAAGTCATTGTTGTTGCTCTGTGAATTTAGATTAGAGGACGATCAAGGCAAAAAGTATCCCTGACAAAGTGGATGAAAACCTTAATCAGTGGACCTTCTAGAGTGGAAAAGAAGCAGAAAATAGTTCATAGATCTGTTTTGGGTAGGCTGTACCGTTCCATTATACCTTAGAGATTCCAGTCTTTATGTGTTACTCAGTTTTGCATAAATATAGTAGAAATTATGTAACTATGAATCAGCTTAAAAATTCTAAGTAATCACTGAAAATGAGTTTTTTAAAATTAAAGTGATTAAAAAGAACTCTGAAATTGATATACTTTACTTAATGATTTATTGCATGATGTTGGCAACAGTACTAGAAATGTGGCCTCTTTCCATCGGAATAAGTTATTAATTGGGAATGTGATTATACCCTGACAGCTTCCCCCTATTTATGTAAGGAATAGAAAACTGAGGAACTTCACACTTAATTAGATAAGTTGGGATATGCAATATAAGGCTTTTCTTTTATCTGTATCTGTGGGATTTTACAAAAACTCGACTTTGCAGTCAGTTGTATATTGTTTGCTTTAGTTGATTATATTTGAAATGGGTGATTGGAATGCATCTCGTGCCTAGGATAATAATGTACTATGATCCTAAGTATTACATCCTTAAGAAAAAACCGAAACAACTCCATTTGGCAGTTATGGAACCGTAGACCATGTGAATACTTAGCATATGCCCAGAGACAGAAGCGTTGCAATAACCTTGCCACAGAACGAAAAGGTCATTTTATCTTTACTCTGGTGTAGTCTGATGCGGTAGAAACATGGAGTGAAATACTTACTTTTATATTAAGTTAGACTTCAGGATTTATTTTAGCATTCCTTTTTGAAAAGAAGCTTTCTAAGCCCTCAGCATTAAGCAGCATTTTTCCTCATCACACACGGGTCTGAGCAGGTGACCACGGCTGGGATAGGTGCTCTTGTATTTTGTGCAGGTGGGCTGGCCAGCCATTGGGTGTGTTTTTTTCCTAGAGTAAGAAGCACTCTAGGCTGAGATGAGAGCTGGTGAAATGAGTTACATTTCCGTCTCCTGTGATAGGAGCTGCTGTTGCTTCTTTCAAATGATCAGATTTACATTCTGTTAACAGGTCCTTTAAAAATGTAATTGAGTGAGAGGGACTTCTAAAGATTTTTCTGTGGCCTGGATACACACGAGGGGATTAGAAATTACTAATTCACTAAAATGAAAATGGGGGCTGCTTTTAAGGAAAAATTCCCTTTGAACATTGACAGAAGTGGGCTTAGGGAAGGGGAAGATGTTGCCTGGATTTTCCACTTCACTCTTGTGACCACTGGAGCATCCTGACTCCCTAGACACAAGGGGTGGAAGTTATTTTGTTTCCACTGTAAACGCTCTCTCAGGGGGACATTGATGGGCTGGTGGAGGGTGTGTTTCATAGTGACAACAGCATCTTGGGTGGGGAATTTGCTGCTGGTGAAAACCTGGTGCTTTCTCTAAGCCTGGGTGATTGATAAGAGCCTGACATACTCCTTCATTTGGAAAATGGTGTAATAGAATTGGCTTCCCAGTGAATAGTGCCTTTTTCCCAAGACCATAACCAAATATTTTCACAAAGATGTTATATCTCCATGCATGAGCGTTCATTTTGAGATGTCTATTGTAATAGAGTTTAAGTATGAATATCTTTTAAAAATGATTTTAAAATCATTTATAAAAAAATGTTGTGTTTCAAATAGACGGTGTCTGGCTTTTGTATATAATCATCATAAAAAATGTCTATAATTGTGCTGCTTGCTAATAAACCTACCTGCTTTCAGAAAATCATCCTAAAATGTGTGTGTGCAACAATGGTTTTATAAGTTCATTTTTCTTTGGGGCAGCTACAGCAATTTTAGGTTTCTTTTTATATCCCTGTGACCCTGGTATTTTTTCAAGGTTGGTTACCAGCTATGGGTTTACTGCAGAAGAAGTAAAAACCACATTATTGAATGGGCGAAATATGCTCTGCAGTCCTTACATATTCATACCAAACTGCAAAGGTATTTGCAAAACCAGACTGCCTTAAGTTAAGTTTTGCACAACTTAAAATGACCTTGTCATTGACCAGAATGTATAGGATCCACTGTAGCATGATGACTTTATGCCAGTTCATGAAATGGATGTTCTTTCTGATCTTTGCACCACAGAGTTATTTACTTTCAATAAATAAAGTGGCTGCACGTGCAGCGCATGCAAATATGCTAGTGGTAGAGTTTCTATAGATCAGAGAAGACGTGCTGGTGTGGGAAGCAGCTGCTCTGATCTTTAGGTGACACTGCTCCAGCAAAACTGCCCTGATTCGTAATTACATCAACTTTCACTTGCTAATAAAAATGCTCCCAAGGAATGGGTCCACCAGTGACAGGTTTTCTAAACAGGCCATGGTGTTACTAACATCATGACATAGAAAAGTTCATACCTCTTTCTTGCTTCCTTTTCTTGCTGTCTTCTAGGAAAGGCCATTATTTGATGGTCTGTCTTCACGGTTTTAATTAACGGTTGTGTATCTTGGTTCTGATATGCCCGTGTGGTCTCCCAGGAAAACAGTGTTGCAAGTCATCCTCCTTGTGACTGTAGGTTAGAATTGGCTGCCTGAGGCTGGGCCACGACTGTGACACCATTTACACCCAATAGTCCAGCCACATCTCAGATCTCTGTGGCTGTAGATAAGTAACTGCCTCTCAGGGTACATGGGAAACGCTACCAACTGCCTAAGTTGTTTCCAAGGTAGCAAGGTTTTCCCATGCTTTGAGCCTCTCCCCATTTGTCTTCTGCTGGTCAGAGATTGAAGGAGCAGATGCAGGACTACAGGACTTCTGCTTCTTGGAAGTGAGTTGCACACTTGTAGAGTGACTGGTGGGCACCTGAGTGGTAGGCACCCTTTATTGTGTCTGGGTGTCTGTAGAACAGGACCTTTGAGGCAGCACCAATAGTTGGCTCAGAAATGATTATAGACTGAGACAGACCCCTCCCTCTGCCTGCTCTGGGCTGTGCATTGGGCCTTCCTTCCCTTTCTGCATGTGTCAGAAAAGGAACCCCCTTCTTCTCCCTGAAGAACATGTGATGGTAGCAGGAGGAGCCATGAGTCTCAGTCTACAGTGCCTTCTCCCTTGCACATGGACTCCGTGGTTGCAGATACTGGGAAAAAGGGTCGTGACCTCTCCTCTCCTAGGCCGTCCAGGTGAGGCAAGCGCCAGACCACATGTGCAGATGGGTTAGTATTAGGCTAGTGTCAGCAGGAGAGGCAGGTGCTCAGCCTATCTCCCACTAGGGAGGGGAAGAAGAAAGGAAGAAGGCGCTGATCCCTTGAGGCTGGGGATGTGCACGATGGAAGATCTAGAGAGGAGCTACCTTCCCTGGGCCATGGAGGCAAGATTTACATGCCACAGCTTACTCTGACAACACTCAATGTATTTAGCCATCTCTTCTGAGGTTATTTAAAAATTAAACCTCAGACACCTCCTGCTGTGAGCCTGTGTGCATTCTAAAATGCCACCATGTGTTCTGGTGGCCAAACTCCATGCCAGGGTGCATGGGTGGGCACGTGTCAGTCCCTCCCCTCCCCAGGCCAGGCCAGGCCATCTCTGGCTGGTGGGTCAGTCCCAGCCTTTACGATGCTCTTGTCTTCAGACCGATGAAATGCCTATCGGCCCAAACATTCTTCCTTTATTATTCTTTTCTTAGCTTACTTTTATGTTCCCCAATTTTTGAGGCCATGAAATAAGTTTAATAGCCACATAAAACATCTTTGATTTTTTTATTTAAAAATTAATAAAGAACTTAATGACAAGTATAATAATTTAATCTCTATATGCAATGCCATGTGTACATCTACATAAGGGAACCCTGTGCGTTTTACCTTGCTTTTGTATCAGAATTTTTACTTGAGTCTTTCCAAGAGAAGAATCACCATCTGTTAGTGACAAGTTGCAATTAAACTATGAAATGATTTTGACAATAGTTTTTTCCGTTTTAAACATACTTTAATTTTTAGGGAGGAATTAGTTTATCTTCAGAAGTTCCTTTTTGACTCTGAACATTTTAATTTTTGTTTTCTTTTTGGTCTAGACTGGCGTGAAACAGTGACATTATTTTGTGTACTAGGATGTCCTCGTGTTGAGACAGATGTGTATTACTGATTAGAAAACTGCTAATACCCTTATTTCAATTTACTGAGATAGTTGGGATTCTTAAAACATAAGGACAGAGAACTTGTTGGAAACATTTTTATAACTTTAGTTAAAAACAGTATAAAAAACATGAAACCCATTTTTAAATGTTTACATGAAACAGTTACACTTCCTTCATGTTATAGGATCAACTTCCTCATTGTTCTTGCACAAAAATATTTCTCATTTCCTTTTACTGATATTCAGGGATTCAAACCTCATATAGTGTTTCCGCAAAAGATGTGTGTGTGCACGTGTGTGTTTTAAATTAAAGCATACAACTGCGGTATTGTTTGAGTGGCCCCCAAAGAATGTTTACACGATATACTCTTCATTTTTTTTCAAGGTCCGCTCTGATTACTGATCACTAGGTCCTTGTAGAATCAAAACACTTAGAACTAAAACAGATTTGCTATTGAGTCAGGAGGAAAATACATGGCAAGAAGTAGCTCCAATCTGATAAAAGCAGGTGCAGTCCTTTTACCAAGGTCAGCCACTGTGTGTTTGGCATGTAATCAATGAGGTGTGCATGTCAGCACTCTGCTAGATGTCAAACTGCTGGACTGAAACTTCAAGACTAGGTTTTCCTGTATGCTCACAAACTATTCAAAATTTAAGTTGTACAAAAAAAAAGGCAAAGTAAGATCCCTACTTCCTATTGTGAAAATAAAAAAAATTGATAGACAAAGGCATTAATAGACTAGGGGATTTGATTTCTATAAAAAGATACTTGCAAGGTGCAAAGAAATGAGTGAAAAAATAAAGGAACTAAGATTTACATTGCAATGTGTAATCAAGAGAGAACTCTAAGTGTTACTGTTGATTTAAAAAATATCTAAAAACATTTGATTCACAGCTTTCCCCTAAGTATGTTGTTTAGTACAACTTACTAATAGGTTAAATGTAGGCGATGCTGTCCCTTGGTAGCAGCTAAACTAAACACGCTGTTTCTCTTTGAGATGGTCAGGTCTTCCGCCGTTAATACAAAGCATAATGAATTGTATATCATGTCTGGCTGCACTTACCATGGCTAACGGTTTCTCAGAGGATTGATCCACAAAAACACTGCCATGGCACAGAATGCCTGTGATTCATTGGTGGTTGGATTATCCATCGTGTATCTCTATGTGTGTTCTCAGATTCTTGCCAGCATGTATCATTTGGCCTTTGGGTACCAAAAGATTAAAAATGAGATCTAAGAAAGCTTAGTGTCTGATAGCTCTGACCCTGTCTACTTGTAGCGATTAAAGGCATATCCTGACTTTGGGGGGACTCCTGGCTGCTGGCCATTTGGAAAATGAGCAGTAAACATGTCATAAGTCTGGAGATGAAGAGGATGCTAACTTTGAGGTGTCAATGTGACACTGAGATGTGGTCACTTGGCTTAGCGCTATAGCACATGAAGGCAAATATACATATAGTCACATTTTAGAGATTATTCATGGTCTCCGACCACTTGAAAAAATTGTGCTTTCTCCAGAATTTGATGTGCTGAAAATTGCACTCGCCCCCTGCTTATTTGCAAAATGAAACATAAAAATGAAGTCCTTCGCAAACATAAGGCTTGCTTTTTCTTCTCATTATTAAAAAGAAAATCAAGGCTTGAAAATAATTATGAGTTATAGCTGTGTACAGGGTGACAGCCTGCCATCTTGCAGGTTGATAATGTATTACTTGCAGATCGGGGGTGGGGGGAAAATTTTTACTTATCATCTTTGACTATGTAAGTTTCATTTCAGATTTTACATCCCACATCAGTGAACCGCAAAGAACAGCTGGCAAGGAGTGACACGGAATACCTTGATTCTGTTAATTATCTGTTGGTACAAAGGCCTTTTTGGTACGCAGGGTGAGAAGTGGGAGGTGCCTGAATGGGCACCACAGTTCCCTCGATCCTATTCATTTTGGAAAAGTATTGACTTAAACTCCAGTGGGTTCTAAAGACGACCTCGAGACTCCAGACACCGTGAGTGTTAAAGGAACCAGAGTTTCCATCTTCCGTGCTTTTTAGATTCAGTTTTGGATTTTTGCTTGGGAGTTGAGGAGTAAGTCTCCTGAGAGTAAGGCGAAGGTATGACCTGAGTTTCCTCAATAGGGTGGAGTTTTCTCAGTACTGGCTGGAGTTTGTCTTCTTGCTGCTTAAAATCCAGCTCCACACTAGAAAAGAGAGAGAGTGAAGAATTTAGCATTTGATCTTTTCCATATGAAGATCCCTCTTAGTGACAGCCAAATTTGGGCATGGTCAGTGTTTGTTTATAATGTAATTTTATGGTTTAATAATAGCAATTTGATATACTATGTTTCAGCTGTGTGCTGCCGTGAATTATTTCAAGTAGGCTCACTTCCTTTGGAAAATAACTTACTTGCTTCTCTCGGTGAATCTTTAACATTGTGTTACTGTGCACAGTTGGTGTATGTATTTGTGGAAATGAAAAATGTGAAATATGAATAACCCCATCCTTTGTCCACAGTCTGTTCACCTGGGCTCCATGGAGTAAAATAGAAAACCAAAAGTATGAGTGGGCAGGGGTCACCTTCGTGTATCTATACCAAGTGCACGCAAGGTCTGTTCCTGTGCAGTGTGTCACAAGATCAGAGAAATAGATTTCTCTGATCCTCCCACCTAAAACAATTCTGGAAGGAAATGACCTTGGCTGACATTCTCCTTGGCAAAAGCTTATCTGTCTGAAAATCTCATAAGGGCCATAGTGCCCATCGCTGGGGAGAACAGTGTGTTCATGGAGTCAACACCATTGAACGGTACTCCGTCATTACTAACCACAGTTTATTTGGGAGAAGTGTGGGGTGTGTTCAGTAAAGACAACACAAAAGTAAAATCACATCACTCAAGCCACGGCGTGCAAGCACACAGCCAATGTGGAAGCGCATTTGCCAGCAGTGATAATGTTTGTGTTAGAAGATGGTGTGAAAGATGATTTTTGAACTATGTTATTTCTTACAACATTTCTCCAAAAATTGCTGTCAGCTTGTCTAGAGCCCTCTCTTTTCTCCATGCCTTTGCAAAGGACCGCATTTGATCTTCTAACTTTGAGTCTTAACAGGTCCCCTTGGCAAGTGGGATAGGACCCCCGGTCCATGCATCGTTTTTCTGTGATAATCCCTGCAATTGAGGAGCTTTTGCTTCCCTTTCCGCTCGCCCTGTCCCTCCTTGGGACCTCTGTGGTCTGGGCCAGGCCTTGGGAGGATTCCATTCTGTCCTCCTTCCATGTCTGGTCTGGATGCCAGACTAAATGTCAGTAGATTTCAGTAAAGGCTCAACGTTGATGATAATGCATGAGCTCATAACATTTTATAACCAGTGGAACCATAAACCATTTATAAACATGAAACCCTATTGATTTAGAGAACGATTAATCCTAGACAAATTTTGACATTTGGGAAAGACAAAAACAGCCAAGCTATATTATCTGGAGTTTTAAAACAAATTCAAGACCCATCTAATGGGCCATTTCACGTTTTAAATCCACTGTTCCATTTTTCTCATTGTCAGAGACTCTAATATTACTCAAAAAATTTAAAAAAAAAAATTGTCAGAGAAGTTTTTGGCTAGTAACCTCCTGCTCCCAAAACAAGTTATCCTTTTCCCTTTTTTCAAAGAGCCTCTTTGAGTTATGCTCTAATTTATAGGAAGTAGAATAAAATCTCATGAATTGAAGTCTTGCTAATCCAGACTATGTGATGATGGAGGCGTAGTCCCTCTTAAGGACAATTGTGGAAAGTGTAATCTAAGGCTATACTGCATTAATGAAATTCGGGCCTCAGTTCTGTGATGTGGTGCATTAGAAGGACATGGGATTTCTGCCCTGCCTCTTCCACCTGATGCTGGTTTGGGAGTCGGGGGCTCGTTAAGCTTCAATTCTTTCACTTCAAGGAGAGATAATAGTTCCTTCCCTGGCTATCGTAATTGCTAAACTGTGGTAACAGTCTCTCCCCACCAAAGAATGCCCATGGATGAGCCTCCTAAACTATAAGATGCAATTTAAATATTATTGTACCATTATTATCTGTTGATCACTAATCTTATAATGGAAACAAGAGCTAAGTAATAAAGATATCTATTGGGGATCTCTTCAACTTGGGCATTTAACAAGGAAAACAGGAGCCTGTCAATCGAACCTGTGAATATATGGTATGTTAGGTACAGGAGCGTAATTTTACCACAGTGCTTCGGTAATATCGAAGCTGTGTTCTCCAGATGGTAACCCTTTCAACAGCCCCAGATTGGTTTTGGGTTATTAAAACGAGAGAAGGTGCTAGCATCTCCTAGGCTAACAGTACAATTCTGACTACCTGTAATTATTGAATTCCTATTAAGCAACTACATTGGGAATCCTGTTATTAACCAATTTATCACACCAAGGAACCATGTAATCACAAAATAATCTAATCTGAGTTCTTGTTAACAGAATGACTTGATTATCTGTCGAGTTGATTCCTGTTTGCACTCCCCATTACGCTGCCCTGGGAATCTGCAACCAGAGGCAGGTTCCTTGGTAGAGGGCACTTGTGAGTCTGTGAGTGCCCACTTGGAAATGCCCGCAGTAGTGGCCAGCGAGTTGACCCTGAGGTCTGCCCCCCAGCCCGTCTCCCCCCCAGCCCATCTCCCCATCTGTCACATGTGAGTTGCAGTGGATTTGCGTGTGGGATGATGCCGGTGTACCAGCCAGGCAACGTGTGCAGAGGTGTGAAGGAATAATGTGCATTGTTCTGGACACTGCTTCCTGCTCAAGGACTTTTCTTGGGGAACCACACCAAGTCTCTAGGTTGAGTTTGACACACCGAGTCTCTGGGTTGAGTCTGAAGCAGAAACCTGACTGGAGGGGACAGCATCAGAAGGTTAACAGTCTGGCCAACTGGCTGACATCAAACAAAGGTCCCTTTAGTCTTAATAGCTAAATGGATCAAAAGGCAGCAACACCTGCTCTTCTGGTCAGAGTAGTGGCCTTGGAGAAAAGCTGCTGCTAGATGGTCCAGGGCACTGGGACTGCCCTGCACATAGACCTCCCTCTGTATTTGAGCCAGCAGCTTGTCCAGATAGTGCTTGGGGGCCTGCCTGGCGGTGGAGGGCCCGTGACTCTTGCTTCAGCTTTCCCTTCCCACTGCCTGGCAGACCGGTGGTAGGAGGGTTGGTTGCCCTACTGGGGGCCACATCTTTTTCCGCTGCTGCCTGCTTCATGGTTATCACTTTCTCCCCGCCTGAAACGCCTTTCTGGGCTCATGGCATGGCTGGCACTCCTTGGTCCACTGTTTCTCAGGTTCACATAACCTCCTTATTGTCTGACCACCTTCCGAAAGGTGGCCCAATCCATCCTTCCTTATTTTTTTCTGCACTAACCACAAATAATTATTCATTCCCATATTACTTGCCTTCATCTTCCTAAATGCATTCTTCTCAAATGCAGGCACCATAACCAGGGGATGCCATGCCGTCATCCTCTTTCTGTTCCCAGCAACTGCAGCAGGGGCTGGGTCCTGGCAGTTGCCTAATATTGCTAGAATTAATGAATGAGAACAGAGTCTTAAAAAGGCAAATTCTGGCCAGGCACGGTGGCTTACGCCTCTAATCCTGGCACTTTGGGAGGGCGAGGGGGGCGGGTCACTTGAGATAGGAGTTCGAGACCAGCCTGACCAACATAGTGAAACCCCATCTCTACTAAAAATACAAAATTTAGCTGGATGTAATGGTGCATGTCTGTAATCCCAGCTACTCGGGAGGCGGAGGTTGCAGTGAGCTGAGATCATGCCACTGCACTCCACCCTGGGCAACAAAGTGAGACTCTGTCTTGAAGGAAAAAAAAAAACAAAAGAGGCAAATTCTACCTCACTTTTAGTCCCAGTTGCCCAGGTCTGCTTTATTTTGGCCAAAAATTATGTTGCGTCCTCCCACAATGAGACCCCTTCCTTGCCACAAACAAATAGAGCTCTGCCTGGAGACAGCGTCAGAACCACTCCAGATGGAGTCTGTGGCCTGGTTCCATTCTATCAGAACTTATCGAAGATCCTGAAACATTTTCTGCAAGACACACTCCAGGATCTTTTTGGAGCCTGGCTCCCATGCCACGGTCCCCTCCTTCCCGTCTTCTAGGATTCTACAGTAAGATCTTGGATAGGATGGGTGGGGCCAGCAGGGTCTGCTTGTGAGTAACCAGCTGCCACTGTCGCTGTGCTAAGGGGGAGCCTGAGTGTTACTTTATCCCCTTTTCACTTTCCTGTGGATAGAAGGTGGAGGTCTAGCCCCATGTTTTCTGGGCAATGTTTGTTCTGAGCACCATCATGGTCCCAGGCCTCCAGACGTGCTGTGTGGACCTGCTTTCCCAGGGCGGCTCCCGTGCAGGGGCTCATTCTACAGCCACACAGGCACATGGGAAGCCGGGGCTCCAAACCTTGTTGTGGTTTCTCAGGACTCTGGCTGTGGCTTTGCACAGCCCCCCTGCAACCTCCCAGGCCTCTCTCCAGCAGCTCAGGAGGCAGGAAGCCTAGGGTGGTGCTGCTGCCTCCTGCTGGAAGGATCTGGTGTCGGTAATGCATGGGCAGGGGAGTGTCCCGGTCGTGAGGAATTCTTACTCCTGGGGAGGAGCGGCAACCTGGAAAAAGTCCTGATTCTTGAGATTCAAAGCATGAGTCTGAAGCAGCTGGAGCCAGGCCAGCCTTACCTGTGCGGGGTGTTCTGCCCTCCAAACACCTCGGACACAGGCTGCAGAGTTTGCTGGGTGAGAAGGGAAGATCCCTGGATGGCTGGGGAATGTTGACAAGACGCGAATCCCTGGGGACGGTTGGGATTTACCTTTGTAGCCCTCTCCTGCCTGCACCTCGTTCTCCCTCCAGATAAGGGAATCATCCACCCAAACACTCTGTGCCCTGCGGCTGTGTCACCCTCGCTGTGCTCTTGGCAGTGCCCTGTGATGCATGATTAAAGCAACTGAGAGATTTAATTTCTTGGTTGTCTTTCCCTTTTCAAAATGAAAGTTTTAAGTGTGGGAACTTTCTTACAACATGATTATTCTGTACATTTCCAAAGAAAGAAGAATGTGCCCTACATCTCAGGCTGCTCTCCAGCCTGCACCCAAGCTGATTTTCTTCCCAGAGACTGTGCTAGGCTTTGTAGTAACACTCCTCCCCGCTGCCGCATGCGATTTTGCAGAGCGGCATCCTTCTTGCTTCTCCAGCTTATTCTCTGTTTGTCTCATGCTCCTATAAATACTCAGGCCCTGCCACAGTTTCTTTAGCAAGCTGTCACTGAATCCTCAAGATAATTTAAGAGGAACACGTTTTTAAAGTGGCCTTCTCCAATCGCCTGTATCAGTTAAGAGTTAAAAGCAGGACAGTCTGGTGCTCTGGAGCTTGCTTGTTTTCTGGAAAGGAAGAAAACCCTTAGTCTTTGGGGTCTCCAGCCTCGACAGGGCCGTGTGGCTCGGTGGCCAGCAGGTCAGAGGCCTCTGCCTTTCATTCTCTTTGAATTAGATCTCGGAGTCTCCCCAGTACTGACTGTGGCTCTGCGCTGACTCACGCTCTGCCTCTGTGGCTAAATCACCCCACCCTGGGGACCTGAGTGTGCTTGGCTGTGAAGCGATGGCTGAGATGTGTTCCCACTTCACACAGGGGTCTCCCGGAACAAGGCCGAGGCCCAGGAGGGCAGGCGCACCAGGATGTGGGCTGGCTTTTATTGTGTAGCTTTGGATAGGACCAGCCACGTCCCCAAAGCACAACAATTTATGTCAACTGACATCAGTGCCAACTTGGCCAGTTTTATGTGAGCGCCATGGGCAACACCAGCATTGTCCAGAGGAAGCTGAAAGTTGGGGTGCCAATCCCAGGCTTCGCTCTCCCCCTCGCATGAGAGGTGAATTTGGGCAAGTCCTTTCTGGGCCTTGGTTTATGGATGTGACCCTGGCCACCTCTGCAGGCTGTGTAAGAACCAGGACCCCAAGGATTTGTTGTTTTCTTCTGAACACATCTCCGTGTGCATATCTAAGGGCCACTGGAAAGCCAGCATGTCCAGAACCAGATCTTTCCCCCCGCCTGCATCTCTGTCCTTCCAAACTCAGCCTGCAGCCCCCATTCACTGCCCCGGACGACTGCAGACCCTGGAATCTAGCTCGACTTCCTCCTCCTGCCTCCGCATCCCTGGGTCGAGTGGATTTACCCTCAAAACACCCTTTGTCCTTCCTTTCCACCCACCTTCCACTGCTCTAGTCCAGAACTCCAGCAGTTTTCTTCTTGGCCATTGGAACAGCTTAGTCTCCCTCAGTCTGTATTCTCTCCCACTCCAGTTACCAGAGTCACCTTAGCAAGACTGGCAAACTCCTTCTCAAATCCCTGCTTATCCTTGAAAACCTAGGTGACACATCACCCCTTCTTTCTGTGGATTTTCTAGAATAACGAAGTCCACCCTCCTTCCTGCCTCATCCACACGCCGCTGGGATGTTACTGCTCTGGCAGCATTGTCTCTAGGTTTCTATGAGAGCCTGTCTGCTGTGGGATCACAGCTGTTTTCCCCAGGTCTGTGAACTCAGAGGGATGGACCATGTTTAAATTCATCTTTTGTCTGCAGTCTATTTAACACAGTGCCGGCTCCGAACCTGCTCTGTTTGTTTGTTGAATTGCAATAAACTGATGAACTGAACCAAATCCCCTCACGTCTAATCTCAGCAAAGTGCTGCCACCCTATTTTCTGTTTTCATTTCAAATATATACATTTGTATAATTCTATTTGTTCTGTCTATATACTTTCTTATATACTATTCCTATATTATGTACCTATATTATATATATTATGCATGGATCTCATCCTAATAGTTTAAAGTATCAGTGATTTGTAGTTACTAGCTTTTCAACACTTCAAACATAGAAATGATTCACTGTAACTTCGTATCCTTCCTTTACCACTATTTTACGTGGTAGGTGCCTTAATCAATGTTTACGGTATCACTGTAGGGCTTAAAATATCAGAATAAATGGCTCATCCATGATATTGACACTCAAACTATAAGATCTGTCCCCTTGTCCTGGTATGCTATGAACAAGCAATTATGATTATAGTTTTTTTAAAAGAGCATTAGCCAGATACCCTAGCTATGTATTTTACTACAAAGGATCCAAAGTTATAATTAGACGATGAGCTGAGCTTTCTGAATGCATCTTGGATGTTTTCCCTGACCATACTGGAGACCTTGCTTGACTGAAGCTCATCCTAGGCGCCCGTCCTACCTGCAGTGTGCTCTGCAGTGCTCCTGCGGCTCTGGGGCCTAAGCCTCATCTAGGTGCCTGGGTCTGAGGGCGGCAGGTCAGATGCACAGGGGTTGGAGAACCTGGCATCCCATAAATAGTGTCACCGAGGAGCAGAGGCAGACCCAAGTCATTTGGAAAGCCTCTGACCATCGTAAGTTCTCCATGAGGAAAGTCACCCCATGACTAATGGCACTGCCACGTGTCTAGGAAGCATATCTTATGCCATCCCCCTAGGAAGCCAGGAAGATGGGTCGTGATAATCGGAGGGGTCAGTCCTTTCTTAGACGTAGCCTGCAGTACACTGCTGTTCCTGATCTCAGCGAAGAGCAGCCAGCTTTCCGACTTTTGTCAGAAACTGTGTTATAACTGCCTTGAAAAGGCAGGGCTGTTGTCTTCCTGTTCTAAGCTGGTTGCTGTGAGTCCCTCATGGCCAACCCAACCCTGAGTGGGCTCCCATGACCAGGACCATCACCTTGCCTGCCCATCTCCTTTCGAAGATGGGAGTGCGTCTGTCTAGAGAGACGGGTGATGTCCCGGGCTCCCAGTGTTGGAGGGAAGGCTACGAAGCCACCCTGCCTCCCTGGGCCACCAGCCTGGAACCCTCGTTCTTAGATGTGGTCAGGGGCTCCCATTCCATCCTGATACCCGCTGAAAGCGTCATCTCCACTAAATGCAGCAGTGATAGTTCTCAGCACACACGGAAACCATTAGCTGCTTGTGTGTGTCATCTGGTGTCGCCAGTGAGTGGTCTCAACGTCAGCCTGCACATTCCTCCAGGAGGTCCCTTCTCAAACAGGTTCTTTCAAGACGCCTCTCTGAGGAAGGTCCCGCACCACTGAATTCCCTAGTCACTCTATTCCTCATGGAATTTCCTATGACCTAGCCTGGGACATAGTGACCAGGACTGCATCCCGTATTGACCCCCAGAAAAATCTCCATACTCCTCTAAAACTGAATTATCTTTATCTTCCCATGAAACTGACAGCGTAGCCCCCTCATGCTATTTTGGACATTGGTAAATGCCTCCTTAACTTTGACCTTGGGGTATAACCAAAGGCTGTGACTATCAGTATAATTAGCCTTTCTCTGCTAATAAATTTTAACGAATTGTTCCACAAATAATATGTTGAGATGGCTAATCAGTTTTCAGTTTTATGGCTGTAACGAGTTTTATAGCATCTAAATAAGAGAATTAAGGTGTTACTAAACATTAGTAAAAATGACTAAACCTAAATCCATACATATGTGAGGGTTATAAATAATATATTTTTAGATTTCAAATAGAAAAGAAAAAACTTGGATTATTAGCTTTGGGAATTTTCAAGAAGAATTTTGAGGTCTGTCAAAATCATTCTTTTTTCCTGACTTCATTAAACAAAAATATTTCCTGACCCAGACTAACATTGTGTAAGGTGTTATTCAGGGATTCCTTTCGTCATCTTCCCACCCTGTCACTCGCGGTAAAGACTAGAAACGGAGCGCTAAACATTAGGCAAAAGGCAAACTTCCCCCACCTCAGTTCATGCTGCTAAAGAACTTAATATGCACAAGTGGTGGTCATTGAAGCAGGGCTGGAAAGGGCACTTCCATAAAGAGATAATCGCTGAATGACAAAGGCTGCAGAGACTCCACTCCAAGTGGGCTCCGGACAGGCTGGAATTGGCACGGATTCTGCATACAAATGCAATTACCACTCTTAACAATAGGACTCCATTAGTCAGGAGGTGCCTGGTTCTGCCGGCTGTCTTGATCGTGTACTACCCTGACCAGCTTTCTTTTTGCAATACACTCAGAATCAGTGAAGGACCAGTGTGCGTGATTTGATCTAGAACTCTTTGCACCCTCTGTTTTGTGGTCTTATTGGTGTTGCAATACATTACCAAGGATGATGTGAGAAAATGCAACCCATCACTTTTGTGAATTCTTCATTTAATCTCATAATAGTAGATATTTTCCTCATCTTTCCTGAAATCCTCCAGTCATTTGGGGAAGGCACTTGCCCTCTTTTGGAGCTTCCTGCTTGAGAAGCCGTCAAAAATTGTGATGGACTGGGATGTTCTCCAGCTGCTCCAATGGGGAGTGTTCACGGGTCGTGAGGTTTCCCGTCATCCTTGGGGATGCGCTGGCTGTTTCTCTTCCTAGTTCCTGCCAGTTGTTCCCAACTCTGTAGCCTGGAGGGGCTCTAGAGAGGCCATCCAAATCCTTCCTAACCTGGCCTCCCTCCACGATTGTCTTTTCTTTGGAGTCTGCTTTGCCAGGTCGGGCACCCTGGCTTCCTTAATCTCCTCCTCACCTGCCTTTTACGTCCTGCACCTGTGGTTCCCACCTTCAGTCCAGAGGGCTCCCTCTCACCACAGCTCTGTCCTGACCCTCAGCCCAGGGTCCCAGGGCAAGGGGCATGCATGGAGTTGTCTTCAGCAGCTTCACACTCCTCCCAGTCTCCCAGCGCCTGGTGCAGAGCTTGTCTCTTAGGAGGTCCCTTGAAAAACGCCTGTTCAATTAATGCCCATTAGGACCCCAAATGGAAAGGGCTAAGACATTTTTATCAAAGTGGTTGTTTAAAATTCCACCTGTCCTTGGCCGGGCATGGTGGCTCATGCCTGTCATCCCAGCACTTCAGGAAGTTGAGGCGGGCAGATCACAAGGTCAGGAGTTTGAGAACAGCCTGGCCAATATGATGAAACCCCATCTCTACTAAAAATACAAAAATTAGCCAGGCATGGTGGTGCACGCGTGTAGTCCCAGCTACTCGGGAGGCTGAGGCAGAAGAATTGCTTCAACCCAGGAGGCGGAGGTTGCAGTGAGCCGAGATTGTACCACTGCACTCCGGCCTGGGCAACAGAGCGAGACCCTGTCTCAAAAAAACAAAACAAAACCAAAAATTCTACCTGTCCTTGACCATCATATCAAATGGTGAAAGCATGGCGTACACAGCAAAGCATTTCACAAGCTCCTCCTCTCTGTGGTGTCAAACAAGTGGCATGGAGCCTTATGGCATTCCCAACCAGTCAGGTTCCAAGCCCACTCATTGATCCACTGCAGAATTATTAGTGTCACTCGAGGCCACTTTGTGTGTTGGCTGTGATGATCCAGAAATGAAGCAGGCACAGCGTGCTTCAGGAGGATGTGGTCACTCAGGGCTTGGAACTAATGGTAGGAATTCTACCATTTTACAAGAAGATTCTAAATTCTGGGAAAGATGCTGTTTAATGAATCTGAGTCAGAATTCCTGTTATCTTTTAAATATTGCTTGCATCTCCAAAAGCCTTTGGATTGCAGTTGGTCCATGTTATTTTCATGAAAATGTACAAATTAGAATTCAGGCCATTTTGTTGCAGTACTATTTTACAAATTAACCATTTCAGCAAAGGAGAGAATGGCTGGTTTGCAATGATATATTTCATTGTTCCTTTCTGAAACCACATCTGAACAAAAGGTGAATCATCAGTGGTGTGACTCATCAGATTAGTCTGACAAAAGAATTACCAAAATAGGGCTGGAGAGAAGAAATTTCAACTGCTTATGAGCAAAGATTATATTAGTAATTTATCCATAAAACATTTTCTGAAATAATTACAGCATATTGTGACAAGAAATATGGAAGATAAGCCAGAAAAGTTTTACTAAAGAAAACGGAAACTGGAATCTCTTTTAATCATCTTTCATGCTGAGATGGTTTTAATTAGAGTGGCACAATTGGTCTAGATCACAACCGAAGGGATGTCTGTCATCTTAGAAAACAATGTAGCTGTGTCAACCATCTCAAAATTTGTCAAAAATATCACTTTTGGTACTTGGAGTTTCAGTGGTCTAGGAGGAAGGCCATCAGTCCTCTGCCGAAGAAGGGTTACTCAGCTCTGAGTCAGTAGATTTGCAATAAGGGAGAGGTGTTTTCCACCTGAGAAATGCCTTGTGACTCTCCACACTTTTACCCTTCTGTGCATTGTCTGTGGAAGCCCATAGTTCCATCCCTTGCATAATTGTAAGAAGCAGTTCCTGGGATTTCAGATCTGGAAGGGACCCTGATGATGCCTTAGTGCAACCCCAGAGGACCTGGAGACTGAACAGACACCCCACCCAAGAGAGAGGGCAGAAGCTCAGCCCTAACCTTGCAAGTACACGGCAGGCTGTCACGGGCTGATGGTTCTCACCTTTCGCTTGTCGTCCTGGTGGGTTTTTTTTTTCTCCCTGAAATTGCATGAAGACCTTTTGTCCTTTTGATGCTTTTTCCTAGTCCTCTGTATTTCCATGACAGAATTATTTTTCATAGAGAAATATGTACCACCTCCCATGGCAAAGGTACACATTTATTACAGGGCTGTATTGCTAAAGCCCCAGGCAGCCAGGTCTTGAACACAGTATCCTCTTCGTCTCCCTGGGCCAGGCATTACTGGAAACATGGTGGACAGCTATGCTGCTCGGAGAGGGTAATTGGATTTCGAGTGAAAAGCAGTGTTTAAATGCAAGACAGGCAGGGTCAAATTCATTGCCCTCCAGGGCTTTTGGCCTTCCAGAAAGCAGGGTATGACAAATTACAATGTGTGAACACTGGCAGCTGTGATGGCCCCACCTGTTCTCAAGCCTCTGGGACAACCACAGTCATGTGACATTTTAAGATTTATTTTGAAATTCCTTTAAGCTACCCAATCCCAGGGTGTTCCAGGCATCCCATGGTGCACACGGAGAAGTGGGTTGTAATGGTGGTGTAGGGACTCACAGCAAAGTTCCCGAGCTCCCGGACTGAGGCCCTTGCAACTAAGAGCCAGGCTTTGATCTGACCGCAGGGACTGTGACCTGAGCTACATACACTTTCCCCTGCTGCTGGGATTGTATCTCTACAGATTCATATGCAGGAATTCAAGGAGGACTTGCCGGTAAGTTTTCATGTGAGACAAGACATGGACTTAGATTTGTAAAGCCTTTGAAATTTGGAGATGCCCTCTGGCTCACTGTGAGTCTATACTTCCGCGATGCTGTGGCCCCCCATGTGCACTGCTACTGGGTCACCTGAATAGGTGATTCTTCCTGCTCAAGGACTCACTGGGTTTTGAACAGTTTTCTACCAAAGAAACTTCTATTCTTAAGCTTCTGACATTTGGGGGTTGACTCACAGGACTGACTGCAAGCTGCAAAGTCATCCAGCTCAATCCCCATTGCTTACCCTCCCCTTTCTCTTTGCTCAGTGGGACCCTGAGGGAAGTTACCTGTCCCTGTGTATCAGCAACTCTCAGCCACCGCGGCAGAATTAGACAGACCTGAGGCTTCCCAGAGCCAGTCCAAGTATCTGTTCCTCCTAGTATACCAGTGTTTGGTAGTCAGGTAGGATTACATAAGCCCTCTTAGCTGACATAGTAGATTAACCATATGGCCCTGGCCTTTCACGCTGTAAGTGGTGCACCCGTGATGTTGGCACCCTTAACCGACTGACTTCTCAGTCTTTGTCCTGTGACTCTCTGTTCTTACTTCTCAAGTTTCATGCTTACCGAGAGGATGCTAGATTTGTTCCTGGACCTGTTTATACAATTAGTACCCACTATTGAAATGATGTGATTATTGAATGTCATGCAAACCAGTAAGGCATGAGAAGATAGTCATTGCTGTGAGTTCAATGCTTTGGAAAGAGTGGGCTACCACAAAATATTCAATGAAAAAGGCAGGGACAGGCCAAGTATGGATTCAGAAGGATTCTGATCTCAGATTCTGCCACCTTACTTTGCTCCACTTTAAAGACAGGAAAATTGGTGTGACTCATGGCGGATAACTTGGTACTGTAGTGGGGGTGCCCACATTCAAAGAAAACATCTGGGCCTCACCTCTGAAGGCTGCCTTAACTTGAAATCATTTAAATGTAAGATTTCAATTCATGCGATTCAAATTAAAATAACATATTTAAGTTAGGTACATGTCATTTTTTTATGATTTCCCCATTGATTGATTTTTCAATTAATGGACCAGAAGTGAGCTTTCACTCCCTTTATCATCTCTTCCTGTAGACCTCAGAAAACTCTCATCCAACATAATAACCACCTTAAGAGTAATTGTTAAACTTTAATTATTTCCGTTATAACATGATAGGGAATTTAGGAAGCAGCATTTGATGAGCTCTCTATGTTCAACTTGGTAGTCATAGTGCAGTCTTTATTTGAATACTGGTTCATTTCTTGAGTTTCACACTAGTTTGTTTCATTGACAGGACTCAATGAAATAAAGGCTTTGGGAGGCAGTGGGAATCCAGCCGAAATATTACTCTGCAGACGTCCTGGGACCAAAAGCCTTCCAGGGTAACTTCTGTTTGCAGCAGAAGTTTGGCTGTTGTAGGAATGTTTTGTCATTGTGATCACTCCAAAGGGAGTGATTTTAAAAATCAGGAAAGAAAGATCTAAAATTCCACTTTTCTTCAAACACTACCTCTTCCGGGATGCTTCTCCCATTTATAAGGGGGTGACAGTTGGGTCTGCTGGCTATCAAGGGCCACATCTCTGTTCAGTTTCTGAGGATACCACCAAAATCACCCGTCTGTAAAATTGCATCTGCAGTAAAACTCTCAATGAGTAGTCATGCATTTTCCCTGTTCATATGAGATAATCAGAGCAATCACAGTGCCTCAGCCTCTATCTAGTGAGTCTTCCTAACTCTTGGCAAATTTCTGTGGTGCTTGGTCACTCCCAGTTCTTTTAGCAAGTGGACCAGTGGCTGATGTATTGGGATTCATGTAGAGTGGTGGTTGAGCCAGTTCAAAACAGTGACCACTCGAGTAATTCCTGAAAAGACAGATTTCTGCCCTTCAGAGACTTATTCAGTCACTTTTAATATCACTTTTTATAGGAGTGAGTTCTGGATTTAGAGCTAAATTCATTTAAATTATTTCAGTTACGTTAGACAGTATTCATATATATATTTTATATATATATACATATATATGTATATATGTTTTCTGATCACCCACAGAATATTACGTAGGTTTAGGCTGAACAGCTCATTCTCTGAACCTACCCTGGATGTCTTGACTCACTGTTGCTCGGTTGCGTTAAAGACAGTATGAACTTTAGCTCCCAAAGTGACAGAAGCTGAAGTCTGAGTATATGCCGGGTCATCTGCACTCTGCACTTCCTAACGTACTGATGTTAGTGAAGGGTAGTTTTGGGTCAGCATTATAACCCTTCATTGATTCAAAATTCTCTTTTGCACTATGAGTGGAGTGAAAAGTTTCCCATTAAGCAAACTTCTCTGATCTGTTGCTATCATTGAGTTTCTAATTTGGAGGAATTGTTGAAGAAAAGACCTGCATGGATGCCTCATTTTAACCTCCTGATTGGCAATTGCCAAGAACAGTCAGCAGCTTGGTGTGCCATGCCAGGCTGCTGCAGGGGCCCCTCCTCCCTTCCTTCTGCCAGGAGGCCTTACTAGTTTGTGTGTGCGTTACAACACTCTAAGGTGGGGGTGGTTTCGGTAAGGTAGGCTTTTTCAGCCTCAGTACTATGGACGTTTGGGACTGGATAGCTCTTGGTTGGGTGGCTGCCCTGTGCAGGCAGCATAGGATGTCAGCAGCATTCCTGGCCTCTACCTGCTAGATAACCAGCAGCAGCTCCTCAGTGGTGGGCAACTGAAAACGTCTTCTTCCAGACTTTGCAAACGGCCCATTGATTGAGAACCTCTGTGGTTAAGGAATGTGCTAATGTGGACTTCGGTGCCCATCTCTATCTGTGGTTTCTTCTGCCTTCCCCGAGACAAGGTCTCCAGGTGGCCCAACTTTGCTTTTGCTTTTAAGGAACCTGGGCCAGAGGCTGGGATGCTCTGTCTGGATTGGAGGCGTAGATGGCCAGATCTAGGCTTTCCCTTGGGGGAGAACCCTGATGGGTTCAAGATTGTGTAACCTCAAGCCTCTTTGCTCTCCCCATGTCTGTGTTCTTAATGTAGAGGACAGTAACTTTGAGCAACTTTTTAGAGGGTGTTTGGTTTGATAATTGTTTTTTGATAATTTGGTGGATCACTAAAATTATTCTCCCGTCTAAACTTTAAAAAAAAGAACTTATAACATTTCTCACTACTTTTATATTTTGTGAAAAATTACATTTGCAAAAAGAAAAGAAAAAAGGATAGCAATCCTTCTGAAGGTTTTGACTATATCTTAAAATCCTAAATTACTGATGAAGGCCAAACACAGCTTCTTCTTGTTGGGAGTTTCTGCTGTATTCTTGTTGATGTCAGTCATACAAACAAACTTCAAATTAAAAACCACAAGGAACAGCTGTAGGGGCTCTGGAGCGGGGATTCTGCCCCGGGACAGGCAAGCGGCACAATCCTTGAGAGTTCCCAGGAAATAAAATTCCACATTTGGTGTGAGCAGCCCAGGTCTTTCCATGGTATTCCTAGCACATATGGTGTGGTTTCGAGCCTTTGATCTATACCCTCTGAAGGGACTATATTTTACTGCCTTTCCAGAACACACAGCCCAGGGCTCATGGCTATCAATTCCAAGGGAGCAAGCCATCAAACTTATACCAATTCTTGAAACCACTAAGATACATTTGCAAGATAAATGGGTTCAAGCTCTCCCACATCCCATGGTTCTATACTTGGGGTGGAGTATTTAGAGGTAGCTTAGAATTACAATCAAGTAAGGTCCTTCACTTTTTGTCTGACAGAATCATCCCGGCATGGCCCCAGATTGTTCTTGCATTTGTGGGTAAACATCATTTGTCACTCATAATAAGAAAGTGGGAAGAGGAGAACGTTAACATACCTATAGATAATACATGCACTGTTCCTGCATGTGTCACAATTAGCTGTGTCTTGCCCCGTCCGATATGAAAGCCTACAAGATAAGAACAGGAGAGCATTACAAGCGGTGGCTGGGGGTCACTGGCTTTATAGAGCAGATGCCTCAAATCAGATGCCTTCCCAATGCCAAGCTCATCATGGTCATGGAAATTGATTAATGCGTGTTTCCCAGTTTGCTCCTATCTCTGCTTTCCTTGTACAGAACCAATGCAACACTACAGCTAAGATGGTATTTAAATTAAATTTAGAAGTGAACATAAGCTCCTGGATGAAGTAAATAATATAATTTTGTTATAAGCACAGGGAATTTCGGATGTTTCAATGCAGATTTATGGTGTTTTGAAGAAACTTTGAGGGAAAACCAACCACAGATACATATGCTGACTCCATGGCTTATGTTTGCTCTACCCCCGCCTGTCCTGCTAGAACCCGGACTGGCTAAGTGCAGCCTGCGGGCCAAATCCTGCTGGGGCCTGGTTTTGTCCAGCAAACTAAGAATGGATTTTACATTTTTAAGTGCTTGAAAAAGAAATTGAAAGCATATAATATTTGTGATACATGGAAATGATCTGAAATTCAAATTTCAGTGTCCATGAATAAAGTTTTTACTTTTGTCAATAAAATGGTGAAAATTTTTATGAAAATACCTATTTCTAATGTCCTCAATTTTGCGTCTTGGTCTGCAAATCCCTGAACATTTACTCTCCGGCTCTTTAGAGAAAAAAAAAATGCCAAGCCTTATGTTAGAATGTCTTCCTGTCATTGCCATAACTTCCGAATTACTTTCCCTGACTTTATTCTCTGGTGAGTCCTGTCAGACCCCCGAGGCCAGGCAGATTTTGGCCTTTGTGGGAGAGGTTGCTGATTCTCCCCGCTAGTTAAAAAATTAATAATAATAACCTTGGGGTCTTTCTGTAGTATATTGTTGAAGGTTGTATAAACATAAAGGGGTTGATGATGAGAATTTTCTGGACTAGGCTGGAGTTGCCTTGGCTATTTCTTGGTCCAGCCACCCAGGAACAGTTGGGGGGTGTTTTGTGTTCTCACGGTTTCTCCTATTGCATCCAGCCTTTCCTCTCTGACATTTTTAACATGCAGATTTGTATTTTCTGAATATTATTTTATGTCCAGGCACAGAAATGATAATGGGAATGTTAAATTTGTGGCAGGAGAAAAGCTTCCATCTGAATTGGCTTATAAACACTTTGGGGGCAAATTTCCATGTACAGAGCTACTCACCAGAGTAACAGTGTGCACAGAAGGTCTTCTGTCAACACTGCTAGTCAGTATTTTTTATCCCCTTTGCTATGTAAACTTCTCTGCATCATGGGTTCTAAATTGAAAATAACTTGTTTTCCTCATTATATTTTGTGTTACATCAACATTTGACAAAAGGATTGTCTGCTACATGCCGTGAGTGTCTCAGTGGGCTTGCAAAACTCAGACCTGACCTCTCAGTTCTGTGCAGTTCGTTGATCAAGTGACCATATTCTGCTCCAAAGTGTTGCCAAGCACTTCCTGTGATTCATCATATTTCAACCGGAATTGGAGTGACAGTATGGCTGTCTCTATTGTCTTTTCATCATCACCTCCCACACTGGGTGCCTTTGGAACCCCACATCAGGCCATTCCATTCTCCCGTTGGCTTTGTCAAGGGAGACGGGGATGAACAGCCTGTGCCCTCCCTTCCCCTTGTTCCTCATCAGACACGGTGATTTTTCAGTCCTTACCCCTTTCCTCCTCATGGCAAGCCCCAAGAATGTATTCCTCCTGCACCTTCCCACCTGGCTCCAGATTTGTCCACCCCATGCCAAGACTCTTCCACATGGTGACATCACTCTTCTCCCTTCTCTCTTGCCCTATATAGACTTATAGCCTTTTTCCATCAGCTAATTCTACTGGAGCTTGGCTCTAAGCTCAGTGCTGACCAAGGTCATTTTGCACAGTGAAATAAGTGCCATCTTTGAGCTCAGGTGCTAGCACGGTCCATGCTGAATGTGTTGTTAAACAGTTGGTTTGGGTTGCATATGAGGTACTGTGCTACTATTGTGTTGTGTTGGTGGGTATAAACCTACAGTCAGGAGAAAGAGTACCTAATACTTGTCTATAGGTGCTAGTCATATCCAAATTTTAGGTTCTTACAGTGGGCCAAACCGGGGATATTTAACAATTTTCTGAAGGCATTCTTTTTGTGCTCACAGGAAAGTGTGAATTCTAAGCTTATGCAACCTTCCTGCCCTAAACCTCAGGGCAAATCTCTATCAAGCCTCATCAGCATCAATGCTCCTTTCTTGCCCAGTGTCCAAGTTTCCCAGTGCCTCACTTGCATTAGAGCCCTGAGCCTTCCAATTATGCTAGCCTCACTTACAGAGGAGAATACAGTCACACTTCAGGTCCAGGATCTCATTATTCTGAGACCCCAGGCTTCTGATGCTCCCTGTCACCTTGCTGGTACTCTGGGGCCGGTGTTCTGCACCACATGTAATTGGCAGCTTGGGATAGGCAATGGACCTGACAATGACAGGACAGAGGCTTCAGGCACCTGAAATGGACAAGAGGAATCTTCCAGGACCTTGGAGTTCTTCAGTAAGAAGTTGCTTTTCTTTTCTTTTT